>NC_048299.1:72386647-72481774 GCF_013100865.1 Trachemys scripta elegans
AGGGAGGAGGAAGCTGCTCCGGAGTCCAGCCCGGGACTTTCCTGCAGCCCTCCCAGCCGCTCGCTCTGCTCTGCCGAGGGAGGGGGAAATCCCGGACATTGTGAGTGCTTTACAAATTCCTCCCGGACGCTATTTTTAGCGCGAAAAGGACATGTCCGGGTAAATCCGGACGAATGGTAACCCTACATTAAAGTGCAGCCTAAAAACCTTGATCCAGCTAAAGCCTACACTGTGATCTACCAATGCAGAGCCATGAACCCACATGCAGCGCTTCTGATTGCTGTGAATGTCCACGTGACTGCAGGAGCCTGCTCTAGCAAAACCCGATGTAATCAGTGATGTCAAGTCAAGACAGCAAGTGCAATATAATCCTTCATTATGAAATGGGGCAGCACGTCTCATTCCAGCAGGGAGCACCTCTGCAACATTAAAGTGCTGCTATTATCTTCTTAGGAAACTTGAGTCAGTTTGTATGTAGCCAAAGCTAATATGCCAACATAAGAAACCAGTCCTTAGAAAAGGGAAAATATGCTGTTATCTTTCATATGGCTCAGGAATTTTATGATAAGTCTTTCAGGAGCAATTGCCACTAAGTATCATACAACCATTCCTAGTTTATGAAAGCAACTACAGAAAAAGCCCTGGTGAAGTAGGCACTGGGAAATTCCAAAACATTTAAAACTAAACTGAAGTCAAACATCTTTTGATTTTAACATCAACATCTGTCACAACTGGCTCCTGCAGACCAAAAAGCTGACCAGTATCAAAGTTACCTGGGATTTGACTTTTAGAGGAACGGTTAAAAATGAAATAAGTACTGTCACTAAATAAACTAGGCTTTGTTTCTATACAGGCTAAAGGAAGCCTCCCTGTATCAGTCAGCAATCTAGACAATTAAAAATAAATAAATAAAACCAACCAACCAGTCAGTACTTTTTTTTTTTTTTAAATTCACAAATGGTTAGAAAAGTGAGATGTGCCCATGGTAACACAATGATCTGACTGATACTCTTACTATTTGCATTCATGCATCATATACACTAAAAATGAACCTGACATGGCTAAACAAGTTTCTTATTCTTCATTCAGCATAAACATCTATATACACATACATTAACATTTTGCCAATATTAGGGTCAGATGCCATTCATCCGTGTGCTCGAAAGTTCACATAGCCCCCTGTAATACTCTGTCAATGTGATCTGAGATCAAGGTCAGAGAATAGATTCTTGTAACCTTCTTTATTTATTTATTTTTGCACACTTAGGAATATTTACATTGTTACAAAAAACAAACAACCCACAGCCTACAACAAATTATTATCCTTTGGGGCAAAAAATCCTAAGTATTTGATTCCCACAGTGGATGAGAAGTGGTTGATCAGAAAAGAAGATATTAATGTTTCACTTGATATAGCCTCAATTTAATGTTCCTCTCATTCATCCTATTTTGTATTTGGGGGTTTTGTGTGGCAGCACACATACAGAGAAGGGACTGGAAATTTAAAGAGAAATCCCCCATCACCATCTCTAAGAAGCTCAGAGATAGTTTGATATATTAGACTGAAATAGTTTTACTGCCTCCTCAGGTGTTTTTGTGGGGTGATAAAAGTCATCTAGGTTACCAAAAGTAGAAAATGGTTTACAAAATAGAAGGTGTTAACAGTGGAGGTCTATGAAGCTTCTAGATCTACTGTAAGATTCTGAATTCAAAATAGAAATGTTACAGCATTTATACCAGACCACTAAAGCTGAAGAGCCCTAAGAGGCTGAAGAATGCAAAAACCAACAAACAAAAATACAAATAGTATACAGGTCTAGGTGTTTCTCTCAGCTCTAAGAAATTGGAATAGAAGTAATTTAGAAATTAAGTGGTGAAACTTTGGTTGCACTCAGAAATAAACATTACTGGCAGTACAGGTATCTGATATTATTTTTGCAATGGATTAAAGGACTATTTAACCTTGAAGTTGTCTTGTTCATATTATTTTGTCTTATTATTTCCATCATTTTAGGAGAAGGAGGCATCTAAGCAAGTATATGAGGAAAGGATAGACCACACTGGGCAAATCCTTTATTTCAGAGAAAAATAATACAATGTAAATTAATAAAAATCTGTTTCTAAGATCAAAAGGAAAGCAAGCCAAGCTTTTTTGTATATCCACATGCCCTTGAGAAGAGCTCTCTTTCATAATTACTCTACCTTACAGACAACTCTCCGACCTTCCCATACTGCTTTTATTTGTGGAGGAAACAAGTCAGAATAAATTCACTTTACTTATTTCACTTCTTTGACAACAAACAACAACAAAAAGCTTTCTGTAAGGGTACTACTCCATGCCATTAGGAAAAAAAAATCCTCTCAAAGCCTATGTATCCACAAGAGATAAAATCACTAGAGTGTGGAATACAAAATTATTAACGGGAGGAAGTTCTCATTTTCAAACTATCTACAAATTTTCCAACTCTGCAGGGGCTTACAGAAAATCTCTCAGGTGACACCTCTACAACAAGATTCCTTTTAATGGGGGGAAGGAAAGCTCAGTGGTTTGAGCATTGGCTTGCTAAACCCAGGGTTGAGAGTTCAATCCTTGAGGGGGTCATTTGGGGATTTAGTTGGGGATTGGTCCAGCTTTGAACAGGGGGTTGGATTAGATGACCGCTTGATTCTATGATTTTTTTAATATTATATTATATATTATATTATATTTGAATGGTTTCAGAACAAAGGAATACACAAAGTGTAATCTTTTGTAATATGACTAACATGAAGAGTAGTTTTGTCCTGAGGGGCCATAATTTTGTTATAGTAGATTGCCTGAAGTCTTCATGTGATCCAAAGGTATCTGATACCAAAGTACTAATTTAACCCACCTTCCTTGTTCCTTAAATTGGAAGCCTTTAACTCCCAGTGTTCACTTTGTCTTTTTAGATGCAGGTGAAATGAAACTGACTATGGGCTTAATCCTGCATTTCTTGCACAGCCAATAAACCCATTGCTTTCATGGGTGTTTTGAATGTACAAAGAATGCAGGATTTTGCCCTGAATGAGCACTAAGAAAAGGCGATAAAGACCCTGGCCTTGCAAACATTTATGCACGTGAACAACTTTACTCACATGAGCAAACATACCAAGTCCAATGAGTCTACTCACACCATAGTCATAGGTGCTGGAACAATTTCTATAGTGGGTGGGCTGACAGCCATTAAACAAAACTGTAAACCCTGTCTCTGATGGAAACCACTTCAAAACAGGGGGTGCTGCTGCACCCCCAGCACCTATCAACATAGTTAAGGATGTGTAAGTGTTTACAAAATGAGGGCCCTAAAGAGAAAGACAGAAATTTTATCATGGCCTCTATTCTGCTCTTGATGACTATAATGGGACTAAAAGATTTGGTCAAATGAAACTGTGAGCTGCCCTGTGGAAACATTATACCACAATTCCAGATTCGTTTGGCTTAAACAGTCACTGTCCCAAATGCAATGTGAGGTCTTGTTTTGAAGCCCACAGTAAAGTCTAATTTTCTAAGACAAATACAAATCTGTAAAGCTCCTCCACCACTGCCTACAAACAAACATACATTTTCCTCTCCTTCATTTTCTGCAGTTCCTGCTGCTATAATTTGACATGAAAAGCCTGCCTAAGAAAGCTGATCACCCTCCATACTGCCCCAGGATGGGACCACACTTTTGAAAAGAAGCAAATCTATGAAAACTATTGCTTAAGAGTTTGCAGAATAAGTTGAGATCAGAAACAAAATAGTTTGGGAGGAAGAACTGATTTAGTAAGAAAGAATGAGTGACTAATATAGATAGATATAGATAGATAGATAGATAGATAGATATAGTGTGCCTACCCTGGTTAGATCCATGCCAAGTTTGAGCTGTGAGATGAGATGAAGAATTATGCTACGCTGATCTTCCATGACTCCTAAATCCTCCTCTTCATTATCTTCAGTATCCGTCATCTCATCTTCAACCAGGATCAACTCAGGAGCTGAATGCTAAAATGAAAACAATCACCAAGCATCACCAACTGGATAAACAAGTAGCAATATATGTCATGTACTTATGCATGTTTAAAAATGGGGATAGTTCAGAGCACCCAAGGGGGCCCTTCACAAAAATCCACTTAAGGCTGTACTGCAACTTTGATGTTTCAGTGGCAACAATGGTGATCATTAGCAAGTATTAATTCATAAATTATTATATAATATTTGTATTGCAGTAGTTCCAGTCAGCAACAGGGGCACATTGTGCGAAGTTCTGATACAGGTATACAAAAGCAAAATGCCTTCCCCTCCAGAAACTTCTTTTCTTTATCTATTAAACAACAAGCATAGTTGAGAATCAGCATCCTCAAGAGAGTTTCAATTTGCTAAACCACTCATGTAAATAAATATCTTAAGAAATCATAATATTAAGGACTAACTTCACATCATTTTTCCCCTCATTCATCCCAATTGCTCAACTCTGGAAATCACGGATCAAGTAAATTTTGAATAAAATGCTTATCAATGCTAATTGGACCATCATAGTCAAGAACTTTCTATAATGAAGGTAAATTAGAGTCTAATCAGAGGTATATACATTAATGTGAATTTTTCTGCTCGTTGCAGTGCTATGAATTCGTGGCATGGTGTTCAACATTTAGCTTGTTTGTGTTCAAGACACAGGAGCAATAGTATATCTGCCCATTTTCCACATATAACAGTTGAGAATTAACAAAAAACAGAAAAATTATGCCATCTCCTTCCAAAGTGTATGGTGTGTGGGGGAGTGGGGGGTGGAAGTATAGTAAATTCTGCAACAAAACATAACACTTTCTTACCTCTTAAATTACAATATATTCATAAACTATGTCTGGGTGGTAATTATTTAACTCAGTTCTTTTAATATGGAATTCACTCCCCTTGGTGGTTCATCAGAGCCAGAGTCTAACAAGCTTCAGGGCCAGGACATGAATTATTTGGGTTTGCTTTTACATGGTGGTTCTTTTTTTTTTGTTTGTTTATATTGCTGAAAAATTTACAAGACAGTTGTTCACATTTCTTAAGGCAGCACCAATGGTTCTTTACTGCTAACTCTGGTGTGTAGCTGTCTCTTATATATATTTAATTTTGTAAAAAAGAATATCACTGCTGCAACGACAGTTGCTCTATTATATAAATCCCTAAATAATTTTAAGGAATTACAAAAGACAGGTGGTGATGATTTTTACAGCAAAGCCTAAAACATTCCAAGCAAAAGAGAAAAAAAACTGACATTCTGCTTCTTCTTTTATTGTACACAGAATTGGATTTTAAAACAATTTGCTCGGAAGACAGTCTATAATCATGCTAGAGCCAAAAATCCCTCACCTGGCTTACAATATTAACATATACAAAGCGGGTCTTATTTACCAGTATTCTACTGGCTAGTCATTATTATGTATAGATGTTTCCATGATTTGGATCAGGCTTTTTTTTTTTTTTTATTGAATGCATGTTTCAACAGCTGTCCTCCAATATAAACCATTACTAGAAAATCTCTGAACTCAAATTAGCTATGTTAATTTCATCTGGTGAAACACCACTAGAACACAGAGCAATTAAAAAGGTTCTCTGTAACTACTCCATCTAAAAAACACTATATAATTCCAAACCTGGTAAACTATAACCTTAACAACTGTGGAGGCTTTTGAAAGGGCAAAACAAGCACTTTTCAACACTCAGAAAAATGTATAGCATGATAACTCACCCACCACTAATCAACTAATGCATGATTGACAAATTCAGTTTCAGTATGTTAGCACATAATCTGACAACACTTACTATACGTGATCTAATTCCATAATCATATAGTAGATGCAGAATGCTGCAGCCCTACGCTGTTATGTACGTAACTGAATTTCATCTGGAGGGGCTGTGGGGAGGGGTCTTCAGAACTTACAGTAGACGTTTCTACAGCAGGCTTGCCTTTCATCCAGCTTGACCTCATCAAGAGTACTGTGCTACCGTTATCAGTACTGCTGCTCTTGCTGCTAGCTCGGTTAATGGCAAGCAAGCTAGAGCTGGAATTAGTAGTACTAAGAACAGGCAACAGAACCTCCCCCCCCCCCCCCCCCCCCCCTTTTTTTTTTTAATTTCAATTGAGTTTGAAAGAGTGTGCTGATGTCAATCTGCTGCCTGCATTTCTAGTCACATGACACTGAAATCTGTCGGCTTAACTGCAAATAATTCCCACTGAAAAGATGCTGCTGCTGTTTCCTGAAGGATATCCCAGGGGGCAGCTTTCTGCTTGTATTTTTTTAAAGTTTCCCCAAGCGCACATGGGCAGACAACAGCCTAGCAGGAGAAATATACTTATCTTTCATTTGACAGACTAGTAGGTAACAAGCTCTCAAGCAACACCAAAAAACTGTAACTAAGCTTTCAGTTAATAGAATACTGACAGCCATGCAACCCTCAACAGTCAATGAAAAATTACAGACTACACTGGACAACAGATTAAATTACTGATAGAATATATTGAGACTTTTCTTTTGAAAATTATATATTCCTCCAAGTACACAGTTTTCAGATTTTCATTCTTCATCAATTCAAAAATGTTACTAACCAAATATCAACTGGCTACTGTTTCTGTTCCAATTTAGTGCAATGGTACAACACTGTAAAATGATATTTGCCTACTCATTTAGGGTATTTTTTTTTAAATGAACAAGAATTCTTTTCCTGCACATCATTGTTAAGTTGAATGAGTAGATTTTTGAACCTGGGATTCTACACTTTTAAGGGCGACTTTGAAGGTACAGTCCATAATTAAGGCTATGTTTTAGTCACCGGTATTTTTAGTAAAAATCATAGACAGGCAGTAAACAAAAAATCATGGCCTGTGACCTGTCCATGACTTGTACTATATACTCCTGACTAAATCGTGGGGGGGCCCCCCCGCTGGTGAGGGGGAGGGAGTTGGCGGGGCTGGCAGGCTCCCTACCTGACTCCGCGCCTCCCCAGTAGCAACGACATCCCCCTCCCTTAGCTCCTAGACAAAGGCGAATCCAGGCAATTCTGCACACTGCCTCTGCCAAGAGCGCTGACTCTGCAGCACCCATTGGAACCGTGGCCAATAGGAGCTCCAGGGTGCAGTGCCTGCAGGTGGAGGCAGCACACAGAGCTGCCTGGACATGCCTCTACCTAGGAGGTGAGGGATGTCACTGCTTCTGGGGAGCGCCCCCCCTACCCCCAAAGTAAGCGCCACCCAGAGCCCTCACCCCTTCCCGGGCCCCAACCCCCAGCCCTGAGCCACCCACCCAAACTCCTGCTGCTGCTGCTGGGGGAGGGGAATGCGGTGACCTGACTTCCCCAGCAGCAGCCAGTGCAGCTGGCCCAGGGGCTGCCTGAGCTCCTCAGGCAGCCTCCCGGCCAGGCGCACCAGCCACTGCAGAAATCACAGAGGATTTCCATACATTCAATCCATAATCAATACAATTTTCAATGTCACGTGAAACTAGTAGATTATGCTTAATATTAAAAAAACCCTAACATTTCCCTAATTCTTTTTTAGAATATTAACCTTTCCTCAGTGGCATGAGAAGAATTTTTATAGTGGGAGTGCCGAAAGCCACTGAACAAAACTATAAACCCTATATATGATGGAAACCACTTCAAGCCAACCCCTGTACCAGCACCCCTGCTCGTCCTCACACCACATATGCAGAGACAGACTACAGTTTACAGTGAAAATGAAGAGCCCCCAACTTTGTAAACTGCTCTAAAAATAAAGTGTGTCAATATTAACCTTTTATCCAGAGTGATCAGTAATGAAACCATGGAACTATTTTAGTTTTCTACTCCTTTTCATTCTTTGCTAATGAAGGTTAAAAACCCAGCCAACCAGGTGCCATTTTCATTACAGAAAGTGAACTGCAGTCCTCTTCGGTGCAATAAGCCACATCCTTTAAATACTGTTTCCTAAGTGTAGGTGAATTGCCTATTAAGTGCCTTGAACATACAGAAGACTTTTAAAATAAATGCGCCAGCAACATTTCTCCAAAAAAGTACTTGGTGAAGCTGTTATTGTTTAACCAGATTCTAGGGCATGTGTGCATACAGCCACAAAACAAAAGTACGTTGCATCAATAAAACGTTAATAGCCAATCAGGTTTTTATTCTTTATCTTCCAACAAAACAAACACACAATTGAGTATAAAACTTAGAATTAACCATTCAGCTGAGCACAGAAGATTATAGCAATTGATTATCCTTTTAAATGGCAGCTCCTCTAAATAATTAGAGTACAGTATGTGAATGATCAATTTACAGGAAAGAAATTAATTGAGAGAACACTAACATGCTCTATACTTGTTCTCCAATGGACAAGACAACCTCAACCCCTATAATTTTCAAAGTATGCATTAAAGTTATTGAGCTGCTCAGCTCCACAGCTGTCAAATTAGGGGAAAACATTACAACAGCGAACAGTGCTTGGTCACTACCACTGCTAGAGTGAAGTACAACAGCCTTTCTATTACACGTGCATATGTCTAACCGGTTCTCAAACTGTGGGTTGCGACCCCTGATGGGGTCGCCAAGCCTGGCATTGGACTTAGCGTGGCCTGGGGTCAAGGTCTTCAGCCCTAGGTGGCAGGGATCAGGTTACAGCCCCCTTCCCCCGCCCACCTTGGGCTAAAGCCCTTTGGCTTCAGCTTTGTCCCCCCCACCTAAGTTGGTGGGGCTCAGGCTTGGGCCCCACCATCAGGGCCGGCTCTACCATTTTTGCCGCCCCAAGCAAAAAAAAAAAAAGCCTCCTGGACTGTGCCGCCCCAAAAATGGACGAAATGCTGCCCCTTAGCAGCACATGCTTCCTCCGCTGGTGCCTGGAGCCAGTCCTGCCCGCCACTCAAGGAAGTGGGGCTCAGGCGGTCTCAGGGTTCAGTCCCCACTCCTGAGGTCATATAGTAATTTTTGTTCTCAGAAAGGGGTCTCAGTACAATAAAGTTTGACAACCCCTGGTCTAACCTAACTCAAAAAAGACAAACCAAAGCTTACAATAGTGGGGATGAAATATTAAAGAGAACTTACCTTCCCAAAAAATTTCTAGAAGATGATACGTGAAAAATAACAGGTTATTTCTAGCAGTCCTATTTAAGGTTTAAAGCTTATTTATTTAATTTTTAAGTAACCAAATACTTTTTAGGCCTCGCTCAATATTAATATCTTTTAGGTTCAATTGTAGCAGATTTATGAAAATGCACTTTTTTGAAGGAGAATCATTTTTAAAACACTCAATTTAATTAAAAAGGGGATTGTTTCATTTAGAGAGGTCATCTGTTAAGACAAGGAATTGACATTTTAACTAATGGACTTGGTCAAGAAACATCAATTCTCTTTCTAAGAGATGAAATCAGTAAGTAAAAATTCCTTCAAATAAGTACACTGTCTACCAAAATAATCATCATCATCATCATCAGGAAGAGTGCACTTCCATAGGTGGTAAATAAAATCCATATAGCCAATGGCAGATTTTCTATAAGAGGAAAAAAATCTCGTTAATCCTCCACTCCACTAAAAAAATCTCTCAAGTCTGGATTTTTCAAATTCTGATGACAGTCTCATAACTGAATTTTATAGGTGGTTAGTTCTTTTGGAGTAATCAGTTTCAGGACCAAGTTTTCAAACATGGACTCCAAAACCATACAGGCAAATTGTCTTTAGAATAAATTGGGTAACTTTATGAACCACCATGACAGGGGGCTTCACTTTTTTTTTTTTTTTTTGGCAGTACAATATGGTAACAAAATAAGGGCAATGCACATTTAAGGCTATATATGCAGAGGCTTCATATTAAAGTAAGGAGACAATTGTCATTGCTATACCTGGACCACTATCTTCAGTTCTTCTAGGTACTTCTCTATTGGAAAGATATAGACAAACTAGAGGAAATTCCAAGGAGGACATAAAATGATTAAGGGGGCTGAAGGACTGACTTACGAGGTGAGACTGAAGAGCTAAATATGCACGGTTTAGCCCAGTAGTGAGTGATGAAAGGAAAGAAGAACAAATATTTGAAGGGTATAAATGGTAAGTATGATGAAAATTTAGTGTGGCACAAGGGAATATAACCAGGAGCAATGGGATGAAACTAACAGAAGCGAAGTTTAGGGTAATGATCATGATTTCTTGACAGTAAAATATATTAGGATTTTAAGTAATTTCCCAAGGGAAGTAGACTCAAGAGATGAGGCTTCCACATTTAAAACTAGATTGGGAAATGCACTAGAATATATACTGTAGTGAACACTCACACATGGAGAAGGATGGACTAAATTACTCACAGGTTTTGTCTACAGTGGGAAATTACATCTTGTTTAATTACACTGTTAAACACAATTTAGCATTCAGTGTAGGCAAGGACTGCCATGTTTAATGATGAGTCAACTGGTCATAGCTAGCCTCAACCAGTAAACCTTAAATTCAATGTAGACAAATAGTCTTTTACATCTCTAATTTTTCATTCTGAATTTCATTCTGTTCATAATAGAGGTTTGCCAGCAGCGTTCATCACTTGCATATGTGACAGCGATTAAAACTCACAGGCCAGATTCTTGGCTGGAAGTCCACAGAGCTATGCTAATTTACATTAGCTGAGAAATTAGTCCCATACATTAGTCACCACTGTCAGTGCCAGAATTAGATTCCTTTTTCTACAGTAGATTATATTAACAGCACCTTTAGACATATCGATTAACCAAAAAACATTACTTCTCAGTGGGTTTGTCACTAATTGCATATGCATCTCTGTGAGCAACTTGTCAGCTTCTTTTCTTGTCTGTATTTATACCTTCCAATCATTTAAACATATTCGTTACCAACTGAGGCATGTGCATGATGAGATAATATCCATCAATGCACTGTACCCTTATTGACAGTGAGTTGAATGAGCTAACCCATCATTTGAGTCTCAGGTGTAGCTTGTTCAGAAAGTTCAATCTAGTAAATGATCTTATGTAGGAACTAGCTTGTCAGTGGGTGCTAAAGGGAAAAAAAATCCAGACAGACTAATCAAACAAAAATTATTTCTCAAAATAAAAAAAATCTGACTATGAAGACAGTGTCCCACACCTCAAATCCATCCTACAGCCACAAGTCATGGTAAGTATTACTAACACTACCCAAGGAGTACAACTCTCCTACCACGATAGAAACTATTTAAATCACTGATTTTAAACATGATTTAAATCAGCAAACAGAAAACCTTAATCTAAATGATTAATTTTAATCACCTTTTGCATTTATACTTTTTAGTTACTTTCCTAAAGAAAAGTTGATTCTCATTGGTTGGTAACCATTAAAACATGTTGATTTTCAACCAAATATACTCTTTACACTAAATTTGGTGCTTCTTTTTGTTAACCAGAAGGACACACTATATCAGGGGTCGGCAACCTTTCAGAAGTGGTGTGCCGAGTCTTCATTTATTCACTATAATTTAAGGTTTCGCATGCCAGTAATACATTTTAATGTTTTTAGAAGGTCTCTTTCTATAAGTCTAACTAAACTATTGTTGTATGTAAAGTAAATTAGGTTTTTAAAATGTTTAAGCAGCTTCATTTAAAATTAAATTAAAATGCAGAGGCCCCCCGGACTGGTGGCCAG
Organism: Trachemys scripta elegans; assembly: GCF_013100865.1. NCBI lineage: Eukaryota > Metazoa > Chordata > Testudines > Emydidae > Trachemys > Trachemys scripta. The sequence continues at coordinate 72,398,286 of NC_048299.1, forward strand.
GACCTGGGCAGCATGAGTGCCACTGAAAATCAGCTTGCGTGCCGCCTTCGGCGCACGTGCCATAGATTGCCTACCCCTGCACTTTATCTATACACATTTATTTAACAAATTAGATAGCTTAATTTATGTTTATTCAGATGCCTAAATTTTTCTCTTTTTTAGTATCTTTGAAAATTGTGACTGACGCATTTCTTATTTACTGGATGATAGTTTTTACCTGCGATTTGAGTCAAGCTCCATTTGGAGAGAAATTCAAATCAATTAAAAATGCACAAAACCAAACTTTTTTAATTAAATAAAATGACCTTAAGTGTGCTGGATGCATGAGAAAAAAGCTTATCAGAATAGATTTTGCATAAAAAAAATCACTGACTTATTACACAGTTTATATATTTATCTGAACTCTTTATCTGTAAATTGAACTGATGGTTTCTGGTCACCATGTCCTTCAAGCTCTAGAACTAGTAGCTTTCATCCTCTTACATCTACTTGTTATTCATAGATTGGAACAGAAAAAACAAGCGTTCCTGCTTTTTCAACTCTCAATTGGTTTCTAACTTTGAACTTGTCACTGAACTAGTTGTATAAACTGAAATGAAGAAAATATTCTCTGCACCTAGAGAAGAGGCTACTGCTGTCAAATGCTGGTTTAGCACTTTAACAAAGTCTAGTTCCAGGTGCTTAGCCAATGACTTTCACCAGTTCAGTGGTTTGACTTCTATAAAACTCGGCAGCAAATGTGTACTGCTTAATCTGATTTTTTTTTATTTAATTTAAAATTATTTTAATTTATTATAATAAGTTAAGGCTTTCACATAGGTTGTTCTTGTCAAACAATTTTAAATAGATTTATTTTTGAAAAATAAATACAAAAATTCTGATTTTTTAATTATTATTATTTTACAAAGTCGTTGATATTTATCCACCGTCTCCTACTCTGAAAGTGCTTCTGCCCTTTAGCAGACACACAAGTTTCACCTTATTCAAAGGGTGGTCAGCAGAGTCTTGTGGGATAAAACGAGTCTCTCACACATAAGCCTCTTTCATCTCAACAGTATTTCAAATAAAATGGAACATAACACTCTTCTAAAATTAATGATAGCAGATTAGGGAAAGAAGAAAGGGAAGGAGCGGGAAGAATAGTGCTACAGGGAACTCAGACCAATTACTCCAAGCTTCAACAGTGACCTCCATCCCACTGCAGCCCTGCTGGGCTCCTCTCCTTGGTAACCTTTTGATCTGCCACCGGAAGGCAGAAAGAAAAGAGTGGACTGGGGTAAAATTTTCAACATTGTCTACGTGATTTAGGAGCCTAAATCTCACTTTCAACAGTGACTTGGTCACACACTTTCAATGAGACATTGACTCTCAAGTGCCCAAGTTGCTTTTGAAAAAGGCACTCTGGAACTTTTACCATCATGGGTAAGGCTGCGAGTCTTTCACAGAGGTCACGGATTCCATGACATTCCGGGACCTCCATGACTTCCGCAGCTGCAGCGGCTGACCCCAGGGTGGCCAGAGAAGCTGGGGCAGCCCTGGGGCCGGTGGCACCAGCCACTGCTCTGGTGGGCCCATGTAACTGGTCCCAGGCGTTGCCCCGGAGCAGCGGTCTGGGAGCCACAGCTGGACCCCGGGCCGCCCTCCACCCCCAGGAGCAGCAGCGACCACCGGAGTACCCCACCCAGCAGCAGCGTCCACTGGAGCACTCCCCCCGCCTCCCAGCACCTAAGATTTAGGCATGGGTATTTTTAGTAAAAGTCACAGACAGGTCACTGGCCATGACTTTTTCGTTATTGCCCATGACCTGTCCGTGACTTTTACTAAAAATACCCGTGCCTAAATCGTAGCCTTAATCATGAGCTTATGGAGGCTACAGACCTAGAGCAATGTTTTCACAGCCCACACATCCTGCCTTACCATAAAAAGATCTCCTAAAGGAGGCAGTGGAGTAAGGTAGATGACTCAACTGATATATTTAAAACTCCAGTGATATCCAGGGCCTGATTGTCCATATCACCGCATACTCCATTTGCTATTCCCAATAAGGGAGCAATTTTTCAGCAGAAAGATTATTTTTCAAAATGAAATATTTAAAAAGCTCCCCTTAAGAGTTTCCTTATACATTTTGTTTCCAGGAGCTTAATCATAACATGCTAGGCTTGCTGTATGAGAGTCAAAATTAAACTTGACCTTATAAAAAAAAATGGTTAATATTAAGCAGCCAACAGACTAACTGGACTGGGGGAAATTGCAATTAAAAAAATGTAAGTTACTATTTACAAAGAATGGAGGTATGAAATCTGTAGTTGGAATCTTGGTTAAAGACAGAGAATCTGATTTTCCTTTTACTTATACCAAAGTAAATTAGAAGTCCACTGCAGGATTCACACAGGCATAAGAAGAACCAGGTCCAACTTGAGCATATGAAAATATTCATGAAGTCTAATTCAAATTCCTGAAATTCCTGAAAATATAGGTTTTTAGCTTCTTATAATTAATTGCTTTTATTCAGTTCTGATAAATGTGACTCATCTCCAAATACAAACGTTTTCCTATTTAAATAAAGTTCTTTACCAAACTTCTAAGCATCTAGCATTACTTTTTCCACTAAAATTAAAACTGTAACTCTAGGTTCATTTGGGAGCATGAATGAGTCATGACATATATGGTGACATTGTCACAAGATAAAAGTTTATTTTTTCCAGATATTCTAATGACTGAAACTCCACCCAAAGGACGATTTCCTTAAGTTCCATTTCCTGCCAAATACAGGTGATAGAATGTAATGTAGAAGTATCAAAAATAAAACTAACATTTGAGAGAATTTCCCTGTACATCCACGAGCTGCAAAGGATCTTGCAAGACCCTCAAATTGGAAATCTGAACTGAAAAACAGTAGGTGTACTCTCTCAATCAAGGAGGCTAATCAGATGCAAGATTTAATCTGGTTACTTCCCTCAGCCTACCAATGTTATCTATAACTTCTCTGGGTTAGACTTCTCCGGGCCATCATCCAGGCCACACTCTCGCCCAGTTCTTGTGCCAGAATTCCTTTCCATCACTATTGCATTTTGTGTTGCTGTTATTTCTATAAAGATGGAGTGGCAAAAAGTATACTGTGTACATTCCTGATCTCAGAAGTCTCCAGCTAAATTAAATCTGATCTGTTTCAACCTTGTGTATCCTTGCCTAGTTAATCTGTCAATTTTATTTTATTTTGACCCAGCATGAGTATGTATACTTCCCCACCCAGTATAATCTTGTACATTTCACAGCTTCTTTGCCATTAGTATTTGAAAAAGCAGGGGTTGTAAATTTAGGATATTGCTTACTCTAAACTCTAATATACAAAAATGCTTCTCAGTACTGTATGCCCTTAAGAACTCAATACAAACATTTTTAATCAGAGTTGCCATCAAACAAGGAGAAAAAAAGGCAGCAGCAGAGATAATAAAGATGATCAAAGAGAAAAGCCCTACAGGCTTGTCCTAAATTAAAGAAAGAAAAACCTTAGAGATAAACGCACATTGTTTACCATAAAATACACTTTCATGATAATCTACACAAACAAGAAAATTAATACAATATCATGCAACAGATATTTTGTAAAAATGTATTTTCTAAGATGACACTGCCACTAGCGAAGAAAACAAATCTCCTTCTAGATGTGGACAGATTTGCTTTGAGAATCAAATTTTTAAAAGTAGATGCCCATAAAAAACAGCAGCTGGAGTTATTGGAAATGGAAAACAGTTACTCAGACCATATAAAAGCAAACATAGTATATCGGTATAGCAAGGACAGCATAAAAGCAATCCATGTCTTACTTGAATAAGCCCTTGTCAGTGGTGGAATCCCCAAAGCTCTAACATTTTTTTTTTTTTAACCTGAGGAATACTAATGAAGAAAACGGTAACTTGCTCAGTCTCCAGACTGAACAGCAGTCATTTCTTATAAGGATGTGCTTCCTTTAGCTAGTCACAAATCACTGCCTCCACAGTTTTCATGACCCACAAGCAAGACAAGTAAAGAGCTTCATAAAGATCCAAGAAAATATTTCTACCCTTTCTAGATTAAGTTGAAAACTGCACTGGCATGTTCATGGATTGCCTGTTATAATTCTAGAAAGTATCCTAGAATAGCAAGCTTGTCCTGTCTAATACCACAGGTGTAAAAACAGGAACTGAATTGAAACAACCGTCTTTGATACTGAAGGTGTGATAGGGTCTTGAGAAAGAGTGAGTGGAAAGAGTCCAACAGAATGTGGACCGATGCAGTGCCTTTTACAGTGAAGATTTCACAGTGCTTTATAGTAAACTAGATGCAGCTGAGACAGTGTTTTAGCTAAGCACCACAGCCACGACAGCTCTCAGCAACCAGCATGAGCAGCAGAACCCATTTTATTTCAAGGGAAAGTGTTAGCCAGAACACTAGGGTTTCCCCATCAACTTTACATCTGGATAACCTCCAGAAATAGGCAGGAGGGATTTCTATCGTCTCATCCAAATTAAGCTCTTTGGATCAGGAATAGTCTTTCATACCTTTGTATGGCTATTGGCAGTATTTTTCAGCCTTGATTTATTAGACTGGAGATGTCTAATAAAAAGTTTCCCATTTTGGATTAAATATTTTTAATTTCTTTTAAATAAACCTATAATCTTTATTTAAAAAGCTTTACTTTCTTGTACACCGCACTGCCTAATTCCCATCCTTCATGAGCAATTTGTCTCTCCCTTCTACTTGAACCTCCACATCTTCCCCTTCCTCCCCCCATGCTGCCTGGAACTGCCTCCCATGTCCAGTCTGACAAGGTGGATGAGGTAATACCTTCTACTGTATGTCGTGGTCCCTTATCCAGTGTGATAATCAATCAACTTCATGCTCCCTAAGCCTTACTTCTTTCAGCTAGCCTTACACCACTAACATCATTCTCAGACATGCCATCAAGTCTTGCTCTTGCTGTCCAACCTTAAATTCTTAAAATGTAACTCCTCAAAATATAGTCCACCCTACAACTGAAACAAAAATAGAGCATTTACAGAAAAAAAAATCACAGCCTTTTCCTGTTGAAGTCCATGGCCCACCTCCTTTGTCTGCAATTTCTTGATGTGTAGGTCTAAGTTAGCTTCCCAGGGAAGTTTACTTGAGGGAAACAGAGTATGAATTATGGAGGAGAGACAATAATAAATGCAGGGTATGAAATGAACAAGGAGGGACAAAAGAGGAAATGATGGGGTAGACTGAATGCAGTAAGAGGGGGAAGAAATACACCCAAAGGTTTTAAACTTTATTCAAGCCACCATTCATTCCACACACACACAAAAGTTGGACAGAACATTGATCTCTGAGAGGAGGGGCTCCTTGGTGAGATGGATGGAAAGGCTCCTACCTCCACTCATATTTAATCCTAGTGCTCAGGGTGGATTTATGCCACCCTGTTATACTCCTACCACTGCCTGAGGAGAGGGAGGAAAAGAGAGAAAATCATTGACTCACCAAGAGAAATATCACACATGGAGCTGCACAAAATGTTGGCGCTATGGGGATAGTGTAACAGGGGAACAGCCACGGGTGGGCCTGGGTGGGCTGCAGTCCACCCATTTCACTTCTAGGACCACCCAAATTGGAGACAGAGCCCCCCAAATCCACAGGCTGGGACTCCGAACCCCAACTCGGGGTCTGTCCGCCCGCCCCGTCCCTCTCCTGCCAGTGCCTCGTGCTGTTGACCTAGTGGGTCTCCAACCCCAGCTCTAGCCCCACCCAGACCCACCCCCAGTCTCAGTGGGAGTGAGTCATTCCAGGTGTGGGGGGGGGGGGGTCGTGGGGGCAGGGCTAATGAGGCGCCAGAGACCTGGCAGCAGAGGGACACATCTGGCCAGACACCAAGCCGGGATCAGGATGCGTGGGCAGAGCTCAAGCCCAGGTGGGGCACCTCTCCGCCCCATGGGCACACCTCATAGCCTGTGTGCACCAGACAGCCTCATCTTCTGGTGCCTGAGCTGTAAGGGTGAGCTGAAGATGGCGTGGGGAGGCAGACCCCCATCCTTCCTGCCCTCTCCCTTCATTGGCCACCCACCTGAAAATCGGGGCCCACCCAGTTTTCCTGTCCTAGTTACGCCACTGTAGTGTACTACGTAGTAAAACATGGTAATTTTCACTTTGCTAATTTGGCAAACCCAATAATTCAAGTTGAGACAGCAAACACCTGATTTTTCAGAGTACTTAGAATTATACAGCACTTTGTATGTTCAAAGACCAACTTCCATTGAGTTCAATTGCAGCTCTGAGTGCTCAGCCAACAATTCAGCAGATCAGACCCTAGTGTCTGATATCAGAAAACGAGGAGAACACAGTTATTGACCACCTATAAAAAAGTTTGGTTTACGTGACTTGCCCAGCATCACGCAGTAACGCTGTAGCCGAGGCAGGGATAAAATCCAGTTCTCCAGGGCAGTATTCAGCTGCCTTAACCATGAGACCACCCTTTCTCTTCCTGAAATCCCCTGCCTCATTCACTATTCACTTTCCAGCCTCTGCAACAAGTGAGACAGGGCTCCTACAGACAACAGCCTCTTTCAGTACACAACCCTGATCCATCCTCAGAACAGGCCCAGCATAGTCCAGTGGAAAAAATAGTATGTGATCATGTAATTTAAGACTGTATCATAATGCTTATAGACAAGGGGGATGAATTATGGTTGGACAGACAACCCCAATTCTGGCATATCCTAACTTTTGAATGCTTGACTTTGCAACGTTAATGTTCTTTAAATGTAATTGTGTGTGTAATTTCCTAGTTGGATTTTTTTAAAGCAAACTGAAAAAAGAAATTCCATCATGTGGCATTATACTGACACCCAGCTGGTCATTGGCAAGTCTGGGTCCCCCTCAGCCGGGGAGTCTCTTACCCACAAAATGCATGAGCCGGTGATGCCAGGAGTTCTCAGCAGACTCCCCTGCACTCCACCCTATAGCAACAGATTCCCTGTGCACCAGGTTGCAATAACATTTGGCCTGGCCTCCACTCCATCTGGGTGGAGGGATAGGCCAGGCCAAATTTGAGTGGCATTGTGACCCCATGCACCAGGTCACAATGCCTCTTACTCAAATCCAGCCCAGCTGCCTCTTCATCTGTACAGAGGGGCGTCCAGGTCAAAATTTCAGTAGTGTTACAACTACACAGCCATATTGATTTCATACAGGACTACTGCTTAGAAGTGGTCAGGTCATGGCCCCCCTGGGCTCTGTGGCCTGTTGAACTTAGAGTAAGTGCAAAAACTCTGGGGAGCCGGGGCTGTTGGCACTTCCCCCCCTTTGCCCTCTCAGTTGGTGCCACTGGTCTCTTCCCCACCCCCATTCTCCTCACAATGCCATCCTCAGGCTTCTCATCCCAGTCCTAGTCTCACCTCTCCAGACTCCCACCACTCCCCCCCAAACACCAACTCCCAGTCTCTTTGGCCTGCTAGAGTTTTTCAAAGAAAGATTCAACTGAATTTTGTAACATGGACAAAACAACATATTTTTTCCTAGCTTCACTCTCAGAAATATCTGGACTGTTTTGGCTGAAATTAAAAAAAAAATATATTATATATATTATACACACACACATACATACACACACACACACACAAGAACACAATGTGAGGCAGACATCTGGCATGAAAAATTTCAGCCTAAACTGGTAAAGTTTGGCAAAGTTATGAAAAGCTGAAAAGATGGTCTGATAATGGGAAGTGATGGGAAATCTTAATAGGCAATGCTACCAATGATATACAGAGGAACATGGATGACAGCACAAAATATAAATCAATTAAGTTAATATACAACATTGAAATAAAGTTAGTGTTGGTATTTTTGTTAATTTTTGCTCAATGGGTTTAAATTTATTTTTCAAACCTTACTGTATAGGTATTATTGGATTCTTTATATTCTGTTATTTCTTACACTGATTGAATTCCACTTGAAAATTATGGCATTTGGGGATGGGTACTGGTTCCGAATTGGGTTCAGATTTTTTTTAATGAAACTTCACAGCCTTTGTCATAAGTAAAGATATTATCCTCATAAAATATGTCACACACAGAATTTAGGGGCACCAAATAAAATTCAAAGGCTTTGGCTTAAATTTCCTCTCAGTAAAAAAACATTTCTGTGAACAGGTTTATCAGGGATTGTGTTTGCTAGCACAGTAACTGTTGCAGAGAGCTCTAAAACCAAGATTAGTTAGATTAGTGTAAGTCATTTTCTATCAATGCTCCTGCAGCAGTTTACTGTCATTAAATTCTACTTTTAGTGTAATTGTACATTTAATCCTTAAGTATACTTTACCTGGGAATTTCCAATTGATTATCTCAGATGTCATTTTTGGGATGGTCTGATGGTGAAAGGATTAACTAGTAGAATCTTTGCCCACAGATTAATTTAGCCATACAAGTCATTACAGCATATTACAAGCTAGGGGCATTTAATGCACTATGCAGTGCAAAAAGGATTTACTCATGTATAATGGAAAAAGCATAGTGCATTAAGAAATCCTCCAACGTCTGTGCTGCAGAGAGAAAAGCACCTCTCTCTGTAATACAGCACATGTTCCTCACAAACCTTCTGTTCTCCTTTCATTACTGGACATGTTGTTAGCACCACGTATTTATTGTTTAGCTGATCTCAGAGTATCAAATACAAAGTTTTATGTCAAGTGCAAAGCACTGAAAAGCATTCCAGAGCCTCAGGCAAGTCCATCACTTAAAACATAGGTTTTTAGTTCAACAGAACGTATGTGTCCTTTGCATTTCTATTTCCTGCACCTTGATTAGTTGCTAAAAGATATAAGGAGTCACCGTTTTAATATTGTTTTTAATCTATTATCTGTACTACACTAGCACCTAGAAGCCCCAGTGGAGACTGAAGCCCTGCTGTGCTGGGCACTGTACAAACACATAGTAAGAGAGAGAGTGTCTGCCCAGAAGAGGTTACAGCCTAAACAGGTAAGATAGATGTCAATGCCCTATAAAAAAGGAGAATGACATACAGAATGATACCATGCACATGGGCCAGCCACCTTTTATGGCTGAAAAAACTGACTGCCTACAGTCACTGCGACAATAAAAACCTGATTTGACAGAGAGATGTGATTAATGCTAAAACCTCAGACCAGCAAGAGGAAAGATGCCTAAATATGGATAATGGTTTCTCTTAGGGGCAAATGCTGCTGTGCACAAAACGTGGGGGAGGGTTGCGGGGTGCAGGAAGAAACAAAGACCACACAGAGACTGTGCACTCAGAAGATGCTGGGGAGCAGCTGGGGTGACATCCAAAGGATGCTTAGGATGGGTTTGACAGTGGCCAGTGGATCCATCCCTATAGGGATCCATAGGCCTATAACCAGGATTTTCAGGTGTCCAGTTTTCAACCGGAACGCCTAGTTGAAAAAGGGACCCTGGCAGCTCCGGTCAGCACCACTGACCGGAACGCTAAAAGTCCAGTCGGGGGTGCAGCCGGGCTAAGGCAGGCTCATTGCCTGCCCTGGCCGTGCATGGCTCCCAGAAGCCATGGGGCCGCAGGGACACGCCGGCTGCTTCCGGGAGCCACCTGAGGGAAGCGCTACCCCTCGGCCCCAGCTCAGAGCCCACACCCCAGCACGTTCGGCCAATCGCGGCTCCCAGTGGCCGCAGTTCGCTGCTCCAGGCCAATGGGGGCTGCTGGAAGCGGCGCGGGCTGAGGAACGTACTGGCCACCACTTCCAGCAGCTCCCATTGGCCCGGAGCAGTGAACCGCAGCCACTGGGAGCCGTGATTGGCTGAACCTGCGGACGCGGCAGGTAAACAAACCGGCCCAGCCCATCAGGGGCTTTCCCTGCACAAGCGGCAGAACAAGTTTGAGAACCACTGCTCTAAACCAAGCTGCTAGGCAGAGGGAAGAAAATTCCTTCCCTCTGAACTCCTTTTAGATCTACTCCATAAAGCACATTTACTGTTGCATTTGGCCCACAGCAAAGTTTTGTCCCTTCAAAAGGACAATTCCACAGTAAGTGAAAGTTAACTGTAACTGGAATCGCAGTTTGCACATTGAAATAATTCAGGACTCTAGTCTGCTTGGTATACATAGATTTTCTATATCTTAGTTCACACTATGAACTCCAATATATTTAAATTCTAATACATATCAGTACCTTTTTTCAAAGGATGATCAATATTTTAACTATTATAGGAGGATATAACCTACGGTCCACTGGAGACTGAACAGAAACTAAATTCACTGCAAGTCCAGCTTGTATTTCTGAAAAAAAGAAAAAAGAAAAAAAAGAGGTCTCTATGATAAGAGGAGTGCATTCTGGTTTATTTTTATGCCAGATTTATTTTAGTCTGTTTTAAAAAACAGATAATAAATTGAAATCTCTTTTCATTTCAGCCAAGGATCTTAAAGTTGTTTACCAACTAGTGCACAAAAGTCAATCCAGTTCAGGACAGGGAATGAAGAATGCCTTTTTCAGTTCAAACCACAAGGTGACAGTTTAGATCAGGGGTAGGCAACCTATGGCACGCATGCCGAAGGCGGCACGCGAGCTGATTTTCAGTGGCATCACACTGCCCAGGTCCTGGCCACTGGTCCAGGGGGGCTCTGCATTTTAATTTAATTTTAAATGAAGCTTCTTAAACATTTTAAAAACCTTATTTACAACAGTAGTTTAGTTATATATTATAGACTTATAGAAAGAGACCTTCTAAAAAAGTTAAAATTTATTACTGGCACGCGAAACCTTAAATTAGAGTGAATAAATGAAGACTTGGCACACCACTTCTGAAAGGTTGCCAACCCCTGGTTTAGACAGACAGAATGCAATTATCCAAAGTGGAATCTGGTTAGCACCTGTAGTCTTGCCAAAAAAAAAAAAAAAAAAAAAAAAAGGTTAGGAACAGAAAATATATGAACAGAGGTTGAAAAAACTCAACGTGAACATGAGTACACAATAGACTGAAGATTCTGTTGTTCAATATTTAACCAGTACATTTAAAGGATCTCTTACCAGCCACATACCCTCTGTAGCTGGCTGAATACAGCTGATACTGGGTATTTGGTTAGATAATGTTTCACTACATAGTCACATAAAAAGGAGATCCTCGCTTCAAAAAACCACATCAAGAATAGAAAAGGAGAAGATGAAATGGGCAATACACATCGCACCCTTCACAATGATCCAGGGATGGCTTTAAAAGGGGTTCGTGGTTTCACCTGCACCCACAGAACTCATGAAACCAAGGGTGCAAAAACAGGCAAACATATACATCTTAGGCATGTTCGGAGAGGGAGCCCACCCTGCACTCACCCTGTAGTAGCAGCTCCCGTCCTATGCGGCTAGGCCTGGCTACCCACTCCAGGTATTTCTACCTGGCACATAAGATTGCAGTGCCACTGAGATTTGGCCCAGACACCTCTCTGTCATGGCGGATGCCAGGTTGCAATGCCTAAAATAAGGAGCGGGGCCTAGTTCTGCTACATGGTCAGTGCCTCCCCTCCACATTGGGCTGTGATTAGGGTTGTGGTGCCGGCGGGAGGGGTGTGTGCGCTGCAGATGGTGGGTGACCCCTCAACAATTTAGTATAGTGCACCCAGTGAACCAGGAGCTTCTATCCGCCCCTGCATAGGATCTTAAATCTTCTTTCCTGCATATTACCGTAATGGAAATCTGAGGGATAGTCAGTGGCAGATACACAGATTCTAGCAATGTGCTAAGTATTTACACCACAAGAGAAGACAAAAAAACAGAACGCTTTTGTGTTTCGGTTTTGTTTGTTAGGCAGGGGTGTCTACAATTCTATAATGTAACCAGCTGATTCCCTCAAGGGTAGCAATTTAAATGACTTGTTCTATTTTAAGCTATAGGTCGATTCAGATTTTGTTTAGTTGGTACATTTAATGCTGAATGTCAGCCACAAAGTTCTCTCCCCTCCCCGTGGGCATGCAATTTATCATAAAAGGCACAGAATTCTCTAACAAAACTTTAAGTATGGTCAGAGAGGAAACGAATTAATTTTAATAGCACAGTAGCACTGAAAGAGGAATCAGAGCTCTCTTTAAGGACTGTCAGAACATAGAGATGTGTCTGTTCTGACAGGGATTAAAGTAACACCAATTACTAGACTAATTGTGCCTTTAGAGACTGTGATCTCTTAGTACATAAAGAATTTTTTGTTCCTTCAGAAGAAGGAGCTTAAAGAAAAATCAGCCTCCCTCAAATGACACCTGTGGATTCCCAAAGGGTTCTGTACCAGCCCCTTCTCTTCAATATCCATGAGACCATTCAGATAGGTGATAAATTATGGACGCCAACGTCATCAATATGCTGAAGATACCCAACTGCGTATCTGGTTCTCCGCTGTGGTTCTACTAAGGCTGTGCCTAGACTAGGAAAAATAGATAATGTGTTTTTAAAATTGACTTAATACATTTTAACTCTTAAGCCTTAGTGTAGTTGGGGCTTAGGCCATTTTAAAAACACGTTGGCTGGCTGTGGTCAAGCCTATCCTCTCACCATCTATCTCACACGACTGCCATGCTTCAGGCTGGGCCCTATTTTCTCCACTTCCACTGGCAGTTTATTGTCTTAGTCCTCATCTTCAAACCAGCAAATGAATAAGGTCCCAGATACATTAAAGAACACAGCTACGTCTATGAGCCACCAAGACAACTGTGCTACTCTGGAACAAAACAAAACCCAGAATAAAGCCCATGAGAGCTGAGGACAAAGCACTCTGGGTTAAGGGAACCCAGCTTCCAGACAAGTTTAGATTAACCCAGAACGTGACCGCCTTTAGGAAACACTGTAAAACTTCCTGCTTAATAAAACTTTTCCACCATACCCAGAGTGACATACACAGCATCAACTGCTTCCCTCCTCCTCCACCCACCAAACCTCCTCTCCTCTGCCCCCCGACCTGAAAAAGGAAACCCTACTCCAAGCTTAGCTTCATGCAAACTAAAAAACAAGAAGCAGCCAGAATTCCATTTAGTCCAAGAGGGACTTCGTACTGCCAGTGTATTTTACAGGAGGGCTAATTGAGATGGTTGAGAAATAGGAACTGTTCTGTGCACCTTGGTGTGCACCAATGATGCAGGGCTGCCAACTCTTGCGATTTTATTATGAATTTGGTATTTTTCTGAAGTCCCAGCACTTGGAGTCACGCGCCTACAGGAGCGCTGGAACTAGCAGTGCTGCTGGTGCAAAAACACCCCCTGACTGGAAGTAATAATAGCAACCAAAAGCATCGGCTTCCAAGGTTTACAGTTTTGTTCAGTGGCTTGTGGCACCATTACTGTAGGAAGTGTTCCAATGCTCTGTGTGCTTATGTGAGAATCTTGGTGTTCATTTAAAAAATAAAAAATAAAGGAGTATCTAGACTTCATGTTTGGGGAGAAAGACTGAAAATATGAATCACAGGTCTCTGCAGGTTCAAAAATCAGAAGACAGATGACACATAACGTATATAATTTGTTTTAAATCTGATGATTTTTAAGCCAGTCCATGAGTTTTGGGGGCCTGTTTTGGGATTTTTCAATGCTTGGTTTGGCAATGCTGTCAATACCCATTCATGGATTCAGACAAAGAATTCTTGACAAATCAGAAGCAGCATTAAGTATCATACTATACAACACATACACAGTTGCTTTCATACTATAGGCCATCATCCAAATGGAAATGAAAGGGGACAACAATTTAAAAATAAGTGGTTGAGTTCTTTAGGCACTACCACAATATAAAACATTCATAATAGTTTAGGCCAAAACATGACTTACTTTATAACACATGCCTTAGTATGAAAAGTCCTTCAGATTCTAAGTATTTAGTGTATATCTATACCCACCCCCTTTATTGCCAAGATTGCTAAAGAGGCATCTTTCCTGTTGCCAGAATACAATAAGTGATCTTTACAAAAGACCCTACAATATTTTTGCTCCGCTACAACAAAGACAGCTTCAGCCAACATAGGGAATGCAAAGTTAACCTTTATATTCAGAGTTGGACTCCCACTATTGAAGATAGATATCGGTGATTATGTAGACAACAAAAGCTAAAAAAAATAATCCCAGCATGGATGCATTCGGCTGCTGCTTTATGAGAGAATTAGCAGGAAAAACATCTGCCAGGTGATGAGACAAAAAGAGCAAAGGGAAAGATGCTATTTTCAAGCTTATGAGGGGATATTACTTCAAGTGGAAAGTAAACAAAATAATTAAAATCTATTGTTAAAAAGGGACAGCATCTTTAAACTAGTAGCACCCACATGCCACAGACCAAATTGTTAGTTCAACTGCTGAAATATCTTAATATGCCGAAATGTACAGGGAAAGTCACAAAAACAGTACACCACAAGCTATATATACAGCTTTTATCTTGTGCAAAATCAGACATTTTATTTTATAACTGGGTAGAAAAAGGACTCTCTCTATATATACATATTTAGAACTCAGACATCAAAATGGTTAAAACTACTTGCAAAATGATGCCCGGAGATTATTAATTAAATCTGTTGCTGCATTTTATCATCCTGTTGCAGAGCCCAAGCCTCCACAAACAAAACAGCAACATTCCTGCAGTTCCCTTTACCAATGTATTTTATGAATGATTAATAAATGCAAGACACAGGCAATTTTTAAAATATATCAAAACAAAATGTGGGGAGGAGGAAGAGCATAATGGATATGGAGTCTATCAAGTGGAAACGGATATGGGGAATAAGATACCTTAGCCATTATGTGGTTCCACCCCAGAAGTATAAAATCCCTTGAGCAGAGTCAGGTGGGATTTGGGGCATGACAACCCATTAAAGAGTCTGTAAGTGATAAACTGCAATCCATAATTTCATTACACCTTAGGTCAGACTATTAATGCTCAGCATATATTATCAAATTATATATTGATATCCATAACCAAACTGCAGTGGCTTAAAATTCACTTTGTTGAGTCAGCAGTCATGGAAGACACTGTAATAAAAAAAGGGCGGGAAGGGGGGAAGCAAGAAATCAAAAAAGCACAGAGTAATTATTTTTCTCTTTAAAAATAAAAAGTTTTATCCCTTAAGTATTTCTCCAATCAAGATGAAATTGTTGTGTGCATGCTGAAGGTGGAAGGGCTATGAAAAGAAGGAATGGCAAATAGGTTTGAAGGACAAACTCGGTCAGGACTCTCATTCTTCTAGCAAGAAATTTCTAATTGACAGCTATTCTTACCAGTTTTCTCTAGTACAAAACAGGTCAAAAGTCCAATGCAACAATTTACAATTTATCCAGGAGCAAGGAATACTCATGGCAACACATTTTCCCCCTCTTTTTTAAAAAAAATACTTCGCTTAAGAGAATTGTCATTTACTTATCTGAAAAATAAATTACACAATTTCTAACTAAAGTGAATTTACATCATATGCTCATCTAGGTCCATTGACCTCACTGCTGGATAAAATTTGAATTACATAATCCTCTTCCAATCCTTCTCTTACCCTCCTATTAAAAGAAAAGGCAGAGAGAAACTCTATAGTAAACTGGCAATTCAGGTTTAGCCAATGCCATTTTAAATTATGCTAAATTCAGGATGCAAGGCGAATGCTGAAAATATTGCTTCACTAATGGGTAAGTCAGAGACCACTGCGTATTTCATTAAAGGAAAATATATTGTCAAGTTTAATCAGTTCCAATACCAGCAGAATATTAGCTTATGAAGTATGCCCACAGCATGGAGAGAAGCAGGCAAACAAAATACCCAAAACTCTGCCAGGAGTCCTGCGGCATTCAGCAGTTCTGTCCTTTAAACAGACAGTACTTCTGGCTGGGGCAGCTAACTGGGTGCATCCCCCAAGGACACTCATATAGAGCCCCTTGTAGAGATCAGAGCTGTCCCCCCAAAGAACTTCCCCATATGCTCTCCTTTTAAGAGAATCCCACAGGGACACAGGGTCTAAGTTGGTGCAGGAAGATGAGAGTGTACCACTTGGGGTACATTTTGCTCACAATCTCTTCTAACTACACAGACAGGGAAAAAAAATCACAGAACTTTTCAGTGAATCAGGACGACAACCATTTGCATTTGGAGAACCACAAGATCAAACAGCAACTGGAGATATCAAACAAAACCCAGGGCCCAAAACCGAATGTCTATTCATATGTTCAAATGAAACCAGAATTTAGTTTAGTCTCTATCTATCAAAGACAGAAAGCAAGTGGAATGTCAATCTGCCTCTTGCTTTTATAGCTGGAATAACAACCATAAAATTGAAAAGCCTTATAGACTCATAGACTCATAGACTTTAAGGTCAGAAGGGACCATTATGATCATCTGGTCTGACCCCCTGCATGCTGCAGGCCGCAATACCCTTCCCTGGACTCTTCCGTTGAAGTCCCCAATCCTGTGTTTTAGTGACTTCAATCGGCTGAGACCCTCCTGCTAGTGATCCCTGCCCCATGCTGCGGAGGAAGGCGAAAAACCTCCAGAGGCTCAGCCAATCTACCCTGGAGGAAAATTCCTTCCCGACCCCAAATATGGCGATCAGTAATACCCCGAGCATATAGGCAAGAGTCTCTAGCCTGACCCTTGTTGGCCATTATGCTATTCATGTACCGTTGCTTGGTTTTCCTTGGCTACTATGTTTTACCATTAAACCATTCCCTCCATAAACTTATCCAACTTAATCTTAAAACCAGACAGGTCCGTCGCCCCCACCGTTTCCCTCGGAAGGCCGTTCCAATATTTCACCCCTCTGACGGTCAGAAACCTTCATCTAATTTCAAGCCTGAACTTCCCCCGGGCCAGTTTGTATCCATTCGTTCTCGTGTCCACATTAGTACTAAGCTGGAATAATTCTTCTCCCTCCCTTATATTAACCCCTCTGATATATTTGAAGATAGCAATCATATCCCCCCTCAGCCTTCGCTTTGTCAGACTAAACAACCCAAGCTCCTCTAATCTCTTTTCATATGACAGGTTTTCCATTCCTCTGATCATCTTAGTCGCCCTTCTCTGCACCCGTTCCAGTTTGAGTTCATCTTTTTTTTCCGTCTCCATCTGCTAATGTAACTCAGTGTCTTTACTGAGATAGGAGAAATATATTTAAAGAAACTGCCAAGGCTGCAAAGGCCAACAGTTAGACCTTGTAGACATAGGTACTTCACCATCCTTTGACTTACTGTAGCTTGTCCGCTTTGCTTTTGGAATTGAAAATGTATCACAAGCATCTATGAAGTGTGTTCTTATGACTGACGCATTCACATATACCACAATATATAAAATTATTGTAATACATCACACTGCCCTAGTGCTTCCAGCAAGCTATAGTCTTGTAATTTCCAGCACTGCTGGTTCTTAAACAATAGAGTAGACAGGCAGAAATGAAGGATGATGCAACATGCATGCTGCAAATAAGAACAACCCTAGTATCTTGGGGTGTGATGGTGGTGGTGAACTGATTGTCCAGGAGAGAAGTTGGGATTTTACTAGTATTTTAGTCTTCACTTTTGGGAACGTATTTTACAGGAATACAATGAGGACAGTGTTTAAAAAAAAAAAAAAAAAAGTGTTACTAAGTTCCAAGAATTTCTTAGAAATTTGGGGTCACTTGATTTTGAACAGGATCCCTTTAAAATTAAAAAAAAAAAAAAAAACCACCCTGAATGCTGTGCATAATCCCATTTTAAAAAATGTAATTGTATAATTCCACTAAGACAATCATTACTTCTTACAGTTTAGACAAAATGAAAGCAGAAGAGCGTTTCAATCTTTATGCCAAAAATTCAAGCACTGTAAACTCAGTCTGAAGTTCTGCATCAGAAAATGCGTTATATAACGTATGCTTCAGGTGTAACAAGTGTCTTTCTTTGTGAGGTACATCATTATGGGTATAAGAAATCCCTCTGTCAAGTACTTCGCAAGGATCTTATTCTAAAAGAGCAAGAACACATTTGTATACAAGTCATAGGACACAGGTGGCAAGCAAATGCTCCATCAATAAATTGGTATCTAACAGAGATCAAGCACTCCTGAAGAGGTCTTTGAATAATCCTAGCAGGTGCAGAGTACCCTCAACTTCACCTAGCAGGATTGGTCCCTTTATTTGTAGGATAATTTTCAATTGGAATTAAGTTGGATTCCCCGCACAAAGGTGAGCAGCTCCTTACATCCACACAAACATACCAAAACCACATTGGAGCTAGAAATAAGTTTACAAGTGAATATATCACTTGCCTTAAAGTGTTTGCCATGTGAACCAGCCCATCTACAGCAGGCATGGGTACTAAAATGCTGCTATTAGATAATTTGCCGATTGCTACCATGGTACACTGTTTTATAGTAATCACTACCTAATAGAGCACACTGACAATATCCTATAATATCTTGACAACTTTTATACTGTGTCCTGCCAATTCAGAAAGACCAATATTAGACAGTTTCAAATCTACAAATCACTGTTGCAGTGTGCTGTGTTAGTGTGAAGTAAGGAGTCCTTATTCCATGAAGCATTACAAAATATACAGCACTACTCAAATCAGGTCACGATGGGCGCCACTATAATGGACTCATCATAATTCTTCCATTGGAAATCAAAACAGCTCCAGGCTAAACAAAAGCATATGTAGTGCATCGATGCGTAAGTTTATCTGACGTAATCCCACACATGCAGTAACACACACAGTAAGTGCCATACATAAATATATATCTGTGTAGGTTTTTATACGGCATTTTTCACCATACTCCACCATACATCTTCGCTGTTTAACTTTACTTACCAATTAAGCCATTTAAAATACAAAATGTTTTAAAAAGTAAAAAAGGAGCAGTTTAATATGAATAAAATACCTATCAAACAAGATTTGGCAAGAGTGGGCAAGCTACAAGCATGGTAGGGGATTTCTAACCTAAATGAAAAAGAAAACAAATATACACAGGTCTACTGTGTTTACCTCAGTATTTGGCTGTAGTGTTTGCCCATCTTGAGTTGCAGTTGGTACTACTGCCCATGTTATATTGGCACTAGCAGATGATAAAGAGCTGAAAGCACCATTTTTCAGTTCTGTGGAATGTGACTTTGGCCCATGCCATCCCAGGATGTTTTCTGAAACAGAAAACTAGAATTAAGCCACAAGATTCATGTTCTAGACAGGATTTTAATCTCAATGTCCTAAATTCTATATATGAATTGCTACTTGTAGTTATAGCCATCTCCCCTGCCCACACCCGCATGTACGCGTGCGCACACACGCACACCCCTACCTTTGCCACTGTAACAGAAAGATGCTTATATCCTGCATTTAGCAACACTTTATTTGCAATAAATTCCCTTTTTGAGGTGGATGGCTAACGTTTACCAAGAAAATTACAAAAGCAATTCAAGCCAGGAATCAATATGGGATAATTAATATAGTAAACAGGAAATTCGAGGTATTTTGATTTTTACTTTCAGCAAATACTTAATGAAGCTCATTTTGTTTTCTCCTCCTCTTGTGATGTTGCAGCTTACATTATACCTAATCATCACAACTACACAAACATTACAGAACTCTGTAGCAAAGGTCCAAATTATATTTCATGCTCCAATTATCAAATATGTTTCAGTTAAGGTCACACGTTATACATGAAAATAATGTGCAATTTAGTACAACTTAAAATAAAAAAAAAACAAAAAAAACTGTCAAGAGTTGTCCGTGCCAATATTATTTAAAAATCTTATAATGGCCCTGAAATAAATATTCCTGAATCTGATATAGGTAAATTTTCTCCTCATACTAGAAATATGAGTCAGTATCACTATAAGGGGAATGCTTGATTACTCATCTTCTGAATCAAGTCCCAACCCAAAGACGAGTTCAGACAGCATCCATGACTTTTTTTCCCACTCCAACTGTCTGAAGCTTCTATTTTAGCCCACTACATGTCTTTTTGTTTCCCCTCTGGACTGTTAGATGTCTTTCTACATTGGTTAGGAAACCACTTTAGCACCTCTATCAAGACACGTGTTAGAATGCTGTTCACACTAGAAAGAGGTCAACTAAAGATGAGCCTGAACCATAAGCCCCCATCAGCACATTCCTGCCGCCGGGAATATTTGAACTCTCTGGCTTGGGCGAACCTTTAGGAATAACAGTAGTGAAAGCCTAGAGGACAATCTTTGTACCAGCTTACTCTCCAGTTTGTGGGATGGGTTACGTTACTATCACCCACCTCTCCATCCCCAAAAATACATCAGCACTAAAAAAAGCTCACTAGCCCTCAATCGCTGCATTTAGTTTTAGTTATTAGAATTACCAGTAACAGCAGAAAATATCTAGATACAGACCACAAAATGACTAATTGCATGAGGGGTATGTGGAGATGGAAAGGGGTTAGTACAGG
Organism: Trachemys scripta elegans; assembly: GCF_013100865.1. Classification (NCBI taxonomy): domain Eukaryota; kingdom Metazoa; phylum Chordata; order Testudines; family Emydidae; genus Trachemys; species Trachemys scripta. The sequence continues at coordinate 72,418,657 of NC_048299.1, forward strand.
AGGGGGATGATTACAAGCTCTTTGAGACAGACTTTTTTGTGCGTGTGTTTGTGCGCTCTAAACACTACCATAATACAAGCAATAAAATAAACAACAGATTATGATTATTGTTCAATGAGGTAACTTCTATGTTACTGTTAATTTAACCTATTATAATGTAATTACATATTTACAATGCATTTTGTAACTAGAATATTTCTAATGTGTTGTAAATTATTAAATTTAACAAGTAGGAAGAATAAACTGTTTGTTTATCCAAAAAGAAGCTGTCATCTGTTCTAAAGATAAGAAGGAACGTGGACTTAAAATAAATAGAGAGAGCTGAACTTTTAAAATGATTAATTACCCCTTTCATCCATCCCTGGGAATTACTTACGTAAAAATGGTATCCCAAATCAAATTCCACTACCCTTTAATTCAGCCTGAAATGGTCACTGAGATGGGATCTAACACTCCAGTTCCTAGGAATCTTTTTGAAAAATCTTAAAAGCTGTGTAAATACAGAAATCAATTTTGAGGTTGATGTGAAGCCACTATAACAACCTAGCAGGTTATCTCCACTCCCCAACCTAACTACACAATGGTTTATTCAGAGCAAGCCCTTACTTCTGTTTTTCTCTTGACTACACACACTTACAATCATTACAGTATGACAGTGAAAGTTATTTTAATGATGCATATGGTCCCTAGTACATATAATATATTCAAAACTAAGGGTTATTCTCTTTTGCTTTGGGGATGTGAGGGTTTCATATATTTTAAAAATTTGTCAATTAAGAAGTGTCCATCTGGTTTAAGATTCCAAATCAGTATTGGAATATATACCTAGACTTTAAAAAAAAACATTTCCAAAAGGTATATTGTACAGAATGGTTAAAATACAAAACATTAAAAAGCAATTTCTCTTGCACTTACTTGCCAAGTGAGGCCATGAAGTTTCCATATTTCCCCAGCAACATTTCAGTGACATCACAAAGCTATACAAGTCTCCTTGCTCACATTAGGAGTTTGTGATGTCATCCATTGCAGAAGAAAGCCAGAAACTAACCGAGGCCTCAATAGGCAAATTAAGCATGAACATATTTTCAAAGATCTTTAGATGTAAATATAAAAAGCTTGCTTGTGTTGTATTCTAAATATACACAATAAAACACCATTCCCATTGGCCCGGGGTAAGAGTAGTGTTCTTTATTGCTATTGCTGGATCTTTCCTGGGGACTGCACCTTGATAGGGTGGGCAAGCTTATGCAGTCCAAAGACCTTCCAAGTTATGCTGGTGGGAGTTTTCACTCTTTGTAGGATGGGGACCAGACAAGAAACAGTCCATTGGTTCTCCAGGTTGGGGGTTGAGCAACAGGCCAGTAATCTATCCTCATGAAAAAAACTTAAGTTATAGAAATGCAACAATGTCAGTAAGTAGGCAGAGCCTTTTTTGTGCAGCAATTCTAAGCAACATTTGGCAGCTCAGTACAGATTCATGCAGCTGGAGATCGGAGTTCAGTTTGTGATCCTGGTCCTATTTTTGCTTACACTTTAAGTGATGTGGAGACAAAGCAAGGGACAATCCCACTGCTCCAAAATGAGCTCTGACAGACTAAAAGAACAACACTGAAGGGCCCTGGAGACTTGCCTGGGACATCCACAGAGTTCTGTAAGAGATGCATGCCTTCAGAGTTAAAGGATAAAATTGAATGAAAAATGTTCAACTAAAAAGTTATCAAGTCCTCTTGAGGGAATTAATGTGGCTGTAGCAAGGAGTCTCTTCTTTTAACCATTTCCCAAAATAATAATATAGCTCTCAGAGCAAAAAGGCCATGAACATAAGCAATTTGGCCAAGATTTGACAAAGTTTGTGTGAGGAAGACTTGAAATTTTGTTCTAAAATAAACAAAGTTAAAATGAACTCAAAATAATTACATATTTTGGCTAGCCACACGAGACCAATTTTGTGTAACTGATATGCCACGTGTGCATGTCTATATTTTTATTAGGTGATAGTGACTAATAATGTATGTGTGTGTTGTCCTTCTCCCCTTGCCATATGAATAGCTTATTATTGGATAACAACAAATGATAAAGAATATAGCAGAACTGTCTGACTCTTTCCTAAATAGGACTGGAGAGGGGAGGGTACCGTGGAAGAGAAAGTAAATCAGCCAATCATTCCTTTAGTCTATCCACTCTCCCGTCTCTTATTTGCATACTGCAATCTATTGACCATTGTATTTACAAAGTACAGACTTTTTTTTTTTTTAATTAAAAAAGTTTTTTTTTTTATAGCAAGTGAACATGAGAGAAAAAAGTGTCATCTGAATGACACTGTGTTTGTGCAGTTTGGATCAGAACTGCAGAACCAGTTCTCTGTACAAATGTACAAATAAATATTTTATGGATACTTTATTTTTAACTACATCTTTTTTGCTTCAATATAAAGACACCTGGTGTCAGGCCAGAACTCACCATCTGCTCCCCTTCTTCCTTCCAAGGTCTTAAACTCTTTTACTGAAATAAAATCTATGGGAACTACGCACGTGTGTTTTCCCCATCTGTCCCAAGGGCAACCATGACCATCACAGAGAAGAACAGCCTTTGTCAGTATGGCACTATGCCCACATATTCTTCATAGAGATTGTTGTTATAGGACATGATTATGGCATAACTATGATGTATTTTATGCAAGATAAGGCATGTGAGATATATTCAGCAAGTCATAACCTTTTCAATAATGACTATCCTATTTGTATGCATGTATCATTTTTGTATCTGAAGTTAGATGCAAAGACAATATTCCTATTACAAATGTGTTTACACCTGGGGAACGCCCACTAGACAGAATGCAATCAGTCTACATGGCTCGCTGGGAAGAGCCATTACGGAGAAAAATAGGTCTTTGAAGATGCTAATCTCCCATTGGGAAGCCTACCTGGGGACGCTGCCAACAGCCTGAGTTATGGCAGCAGGGACATGTGACCAAGTCACCTGGTACTGGACTCCATGATAATACCAGTATTTTTGCACTGACTGAGGGTGGGAATCACACTGGGAGACACAGGATTCCTGCCATATGCAAAAACTATTTAAGGCAGAGGAGTGACATCATTGAGGTTGATTCTTCATTGACTTCCTGCCCAAGAAAGAGAACTGCTGGAAACACCTGAAGACAAAAAGACTGGACTAGGGGAGAAGGGCTGAGGCCAGGCTAGAAGGTGTCTGGACTGTGAAAGGAATATCTGGAGTTTTAAGCTGCAAGCAAGTGCAGCTTGCCTTCAAGAATCTCTGCAATCTGCCTAAAACAGCATTTAGGGTGAGGAATTGCTATTTATAACCAGTTTCTTTAGTGTATTAAGCTTAGATTGTGTGTTAGATCAAAGCAGATTAGCTAGTAAATAAAACTATTTGCTATCCCTTATAATCACTTAATATCTATCTTTTGTAGTTAATAAACTTGCTTTTGTTTGGTCTAAAACCCCCAGTGTGTGTGGAAAGCATAACTTGGGGCAGAAAGCTGTGTATATCCCTCTCCATATTGAGGGGGCGAATTTCATGAGCTTGCACTGCAGAGTACTGTACAGTGCAAGATGGTACAATTTTGGGTTTACCCTCTAGAGACCCATGTGCCCTTGAGTACTGGGCAACTCCTTAGCTGAGCCTTCCCATGCAGAGCTGATCTCAGTATCTGTGTGAATAGCTGCAGCTGGGTGTGTCGCTACCTGTATGTGTCCTGGTAAAGCGTGGTCTGAAGCCTGAGGGAGGGCTTGGCTGGCTTGCCCCAGCAATACAGTGTAAATGGAGCTCAGGCTGGTGGGTCAGGTAGGCTCAGAGGTCCCCAAGTTCCAAGTGGCACCCGAGGGGGGAACCTGTCACAGTCAGCTTAATCAATATTTTTAAAGTTGCTGTTAAAGCCTACACAACCAAGTTCTGATCCAACCAGCAATATCAGGATGACACAAGTCAAGGACGAAAAGGGAAAAGCACATCTTCTTTCCCATTGTCTCTTCAGACAAGAAATATCAATTGGCTGTATTCCATCTGCTTGGAGTCTAACTAGTTAACAGAACAGCTGGACATGCAGCATTTCAGAAAAAGCAGTAAATGAAATATCTTTGACACACCCCCTAAAAGCAAACTGCAGTGATTAGTCATAATAGCTTAGAAAGCGAACAAATTTTTACTAAGAATGTTATGAAAAACTAGTTTTCATAACAGATTTTAAAAACATCTATGGCTTCTACTAGAAGTTCTCTCATGACACACTTCAGAGCCCCAGCAGCATTCCTTTAATCTGCCAGATCTTACTTTGAGCAGTGAGGTCCCCCTAGCCCTATGCTGCACATGGTAAATGGAGCTGGTTTTCCCCCGTGAGAGCTGCCATCTAAGTAATATCACATCCTGTTTCCCAGAAGTAAGCAAAGCCTTATGAGGGCATTTAAGGACCAAGAATATTCAGAGCCCATTAGAAACCATAATAAACACTGGTCTACAATTTTTGAGAAGTCGTCTGTTTCAGAGATAAAATGTGCTATTTATTATGTATTTTGATGTGCTGAATTCAAATATGACAATTAAAACAACTGATTGGCTACTGTTTCTAAGATATTTAAGTTTTTACATTTTATGTCTAGGTATATTGTGTAGATAGTAGAGTTTCAATCATAAATTGTAAACCTAGGTCTTTTCATGTGTTTATGGTCTCTTTACATGATAATATTTCACCTGTCCTGTTTATGTAACACTTTAAAAATCAGCAAAAGGGTTATATAAATAAAATTTATTATGAAACAAAAGGCAAAAAACTATTCTGTACATACTTTAGTCCTATTCAGTGTCTACTCGGCGCTTCTTGGCTTGTCTCTTGTATTCATTAAATGGAGCATCTCTTGTCACTGTCCAGCAATAGTCTGCAAGCATTGATGAGCTCCATTTGCCCTGATAGCGTTTCTCCATTGTTGCAATGTCCTGGTGAAATCGCTCGCCGTGCTCGTCGCTCACTGCTCCGCAGTTCGGTGGGAAAAAATCTAGATGAGAGTGCAAAAAATGTATCTTTAGTGACATGTTGCAACCAAGGCTTTTGTATGCCTTGAGGAGGTTTTCCCACCAACAACCTGTAGTTGTCTGCCTTGTTGTTTCCGAGAAAATTTATTGCCACTAACTGGAAGGTTTTCCATGCCGTCTTTTCCTTGCCACGCAGTGCATGGTCAAATGCATCATCTCGAAGAAGTTCACAAATCTGAGGACCAACAAAGACACCTTCCTTTATCTTAGCTTCACTTAACCTTGGAAATTTTCCACGGAGGTACTCGAAAGCTGCTTGTGTTTTGTCAATGGCCTTGACAAAGTTCTTCATCAGACCCAGCTTGATGTGTAAGCATGGTAACAAAATCTTCCTTGATTCAACAAGTGGTGGATGCTGAACACTTTTCCTCCCAGGCTCTAATGACTGTCAGAGTGGCCAATCTTTCTTGATATAGTGGGAATCTCTTGCACGACTATCCCATTCGCAGAGAAAACAGCAGTACTTTGTGTATCCAGTCTGCAGATCAAGCAAGAGAGCAACAACCTTCAAATCGCCACAAAGCTGCCACTGATGTTGGTCATAGTTTATGCACCTCAAAAGTTGTTTCATGTTGTCATAGGTTTCCTTCATATGGACTGCATGACCAACTGGAATTGATGGCAAAACATTGTCATTATGCAGTAAAACAGCTTTAAGACTCATCTTCGATGAATCAATGAACAGTCTCCACTCATCTGGATCGTGAACGATGTTGAGGGCTGCCATCACACCATCAATGTTGTTGCAGGCTACAAGATCACCTTCCATGAAGAAGAATGGGACAAGATCCTTTTGACGGTCACGGAACATGGAAACCCTAACATCACCTGCCAGGAGATTCTGGCTGGGGGTTCGGAGTGTGGACTCTGCGATGGAATTTGGGTGTGGGAGAGGGCTCAGGGTGTGGGATGGGGTTGAGATGTGGGACGGGGTGTGAGAGGTGGGCTCTGGGAGGGAGTTAGGATGTGGGAGGGGATTCCAACCTGGGGCAGGGGCTTGGGGTTCAGGAGGGGGTTTGGGGTGTGGGCTCTGGGCGGTTCTTACCTCAGGCGGTTCCCAGAAGCAGTAGGCATTTTCCTCCGGCTCCTAGGTGGAGGCATGGCCAGGTGGCTTTGCGAGCTGCCCCTGTCCGCAGGCACTGTCCCCACAGCTTTTATTGTCTGCAGTTCCTCGCCAATGAGAGCTGCGGAGCTGGCACTCGGGACGGGGGCAGCGCGCGGAACCCCTAGGGCAGCTCCTCCACCTAGGAGCTGGAGGGAAATGCTGGCCACTTCTGGGAGTTGCAGGGAGCCTGCCTTAACCCCACTGTGCCGCTGACCGGAATTTTAATGGCCCCATCAGCAGTGCTGACCGGATCCACCAGGATCCCTTTTTGACCAGGTTTGTTCCGGTCAAAAACTGGGTGCCTGGCAACTTTAGTGTGGACATTATCTGTATCAAGTAGAGAGGAGATGTGTTGTCATATCCTCTAATTTTAAATACAACTGTTAAAGTAACTAAAACAAATGTTAAAGAATTCACTTTGAAATTCTCTGATTTCACTGCTCTACAGCCAAAAACTGTCTGAACACTGTAGAATTAAAATCTCTGAATTAGAATTGGCTAGAGGATTACTTAGAGGCATTAGGTAGAAGTTTATTCAGCTCTGATGAATCCTGAACAGCTTACTCTAATGACTCCCCACCCCCCAAAATGACAATCCTATCAAAGGAGGCCTAAATAAAATTAAATCAAGAGGAGAAACCTGTAATCATGGCTTTTAGCCACAGGTTCCTTCAGGCAATTGTGTTGCATAACTGGAACCTGGAAGAAAAATCTCATGTTGCAAAGTTCATCTTTTTAACACAAGAGAGCAGACTAAATATTTTATAAGCTTTTTAGCCTCTCTGTTCCTCTTGATTTTCTTTTTCCTAGTTTAACTATGTGTGTATTCAAACTCTAACAGTAAGAGCAGATGCTATGCCTGCCTTCAAGCCCATGCAAACAGATTGTGAACTTCTAAGGGAATTTTTAGCTTTCCTTTCTATGAAACCTTTGGAAATACTGGTTCCATCCATGGGAATTAGAAACCTTATTAATACCAAAAGGGAACAGCTTATTGTAAGGCTAGAGGACCAACATTTGTATTTGTCCAGCTCCGCCATCTCAGCCAGTTTACTTGTTTCACATGGATCTAAAGAAGACTGTCCAGAGATATAGGAATAGGATGTATTTCCTTCCTTCTCGGAAGGATTTTTGTGTAGTCTTTGCTTCCTACCCCTTTCCCATGAAGAAAGCTAAAACAAAGCCAAGAATTTAAAGACCTCTTCTCAGTTAAAGAGGAATGCTCCTTCAATTTACTTTTTAAATACTTACATTTAGTTTGCATCTCTTATGAGGTGAATGGAACATGGAAGGTAAGAAGGGTCCTTTGGTTCTTGTGCTTTGTACGCCTATGTAGATTATTTAAGGTGTGTAGTTATCCCTGGAGTCTCTTTAGAAGTCTGAATTAAGACAGGGCCTCAATAGAATATTATGCAAATGTGAAAATGTAACTTTATGCCAAGAACACACAACTTTATGTTCTGCATAGCTCCACAAAAATACCGAAGCTCCCCAACCTAAGCAAGCATTCCGTTCCGGAACGCCTTGCGTAAGTCGGGAATGTATCTCTGACAATTATGCAAAAAAAAAAGGGGGGGCCCACTTATGGAACTTTTTCCGTAAATCCGGATTTCCGTAAGTCGGGTTTGCGCAACCCGGGGAGCGTCTGTAGCCTTTTCATGCCATCTTTCCAGTCCTCAGCTCATCATCTAGCCCTTCTGCCATCCTTCTCCAGGTCTGTTTCCCATCCAGTTGTCTCTGCAGCTTTGTGGTTGGGTCTTACCTGACGGTTAAGCTAATTAGTAGGGCAAGTATTTTCCGGCAATGAAAACAGTAATAGCAGATTTTCAAAGCTTTATATTTCAGATATGCATTATATTAATACAAAAAATACATGTATTGACAAACAAGCAATATGTAATCCTTTACTGCACAAAAATGCAGTAGCCTACATTAGTGTTTACAGACTATTTTTTAAACCGAAATTGTCATTTTTAGAACATAAAAAAATGTATTGTGATCATCACTATAATCACAAAACAAAATTCTTGCCATACAAGACTATACATTTAAAATAAAAGTTGGATTATTGTTTTATGCAACGATGTAACAACATCGGGAACTATGGAATAATTACATTTCTGCTTAAAGTAAACTAATGTTTTATTGAAAATATGTGCACATCACCTATATCAGCATAAAAATATTCATTGAAACACACTTAGGACATATTAAAACTCATTTGGGCATACATCTTCATACTTGCCAATAACATGCAGTAACGTTGCAGGGTTAGCACTTGTTCAAGTTTGAAGAAACTTCATTCAGCATCAACTGAGTTGCACAGGATCACCAAAACACCACGAGCAATCTGGCTAAGTCTTGGCAAACATTTGTCCATGCTTTTTCAAAAACTGGAGAGAAAAATGTCATTGGTACTAGGAAGTTCATTTACAATGTTCAAATAAACTCCCCACTCACCCTCAGGTACAGAACTCAGCAGCAGAACACTCAGTTCATAGTCACTGAAGTTGTGGGAGAGTACACGAATGTGCTTGGGATCAAGGATTCTCACATCGCGAAAAAAAAATCTATATGCTGGCTGTTTCTCTGTATTTACGTACCTCTGCAGTTTCTCTGCATAGTTTTGAAAAACTTGATGCTTGAGATTGTCTACTCTAGTACATTCTGTCCTGCGTACTGCAGTATTACCACCAAATCAAATGCAATGTTGTACACTTCCGTTGGTAATGTTGACCATGATTCAAATGTAAGTAGTGTCCGAACAAGTGGAGTTGCTTCTGCTTGGATAAAAATTGAATGTGCCACAAAATGATTCATTGAAATAAACATTTAGCTCCTCTAAAATGGCAGTCGTCCTCCACTTTGATTTCCCAACCAAAGAACCCCTTGTAATACTCCACATGAGTACTCCACTTGATGGCAAAGATAGCCTATGGCTTTAAACCAAGTATTCCATCTTGTTACAACCCGTTGCGGAGGTAATGTTGGGCTTTCAACTCCACGGTCGATAAGGTAGACTAAGTGGGTGTTTACATATCAGCTTTTTTATTAGAGCACACAGACGGTCCACTTCTGTAAACAAACAGAGCCAGCACTCGCCTAGTAAAGCTGTAATGTATGCCCAGCAGGTCCCATGAATGCAGCTGGTTAAAATGCCGCTTAAACTGTCTTTGAATGACTTTCACATGTATTTTGCATTATCTGTCACATAAACTAGTACATTTGAAAAGTCAATTTCATGTTACATAAGGGTCTTTATAACAGCTTGTGCAACTGCAGAGTAGCTAACACGTTCTAATTCCACTGTTTCTACAAGCTTAGCAGCAGCTGGGCAATCTTCTGAAACCTGCATCAGCTGCATTAGAATAATTTGCAACATACCAGTTTACATTGTCTGTATATTCATCCACAGTTACAGTTACGTGCTGATCCTTCAACTCAGTGACCAGTTGTTGCTTGTTTAGTTCAAATACACGGGGAAGACTGACTCGTCTCGGTGTACTTGCTTGCAGGATACAGACCCCATTTCATAAGTGCTCGTTTAAGAATTCTCACATTTTGTCTGTTTTTTCTAGTGCAATGTTTGCGTTGCAACAGGCCTCCACCCAGTATTCCTGATTTTCATTTTGTTGTGCAAGCACACCAGTAGTTGTGAGCTGTTGCTTTACTGCTGTCTCATCACTGCTCTCTAGCCTTTGCTTTCTTTTCTCCATTGTTGCAATATGACATGGACCTTTAATGTGGTTGAGTACGTGGCCCTTTTTAACACGGTCAAGAACTTTGCTGCAAATTGTACAAAATAACTTCCCTCCATCCACATGGAGCGCATCTTTGCCGAATGCTTTAACTATCCTCAGGCTTAACCATTTTAGGCATTGGTAGTAAATAGCTTGAACAGCTGAAGCACAAAGTGGAAAAGTCAGAAGAAATCGGCGATTCCGGAAATGAAAGGTAATTTCAGAAGATAAAAGCAGCAATATCAACAATTTCCAGAAAACACCGGCCCTACTAATTAGAAAGGACTTTTTTTTTTCCCCGAGGAGTGAGGGACAGTGGTTCTTGAAAAGTTTTTAAGTAAATTACGTAGAGATGGCAAAGTTGTTATCAAGCCATCCATATGTGAAGAACCATTGGTTTACATCTGGTCTTATAACAAGTCCTGATCCTACAATCGGGTCTAACAGTGAAATGTGTGTGTGAACCCTCTGGCAGATTATACTGTGACATGTTAGATCTTTATTTTGAAGCAGTCTACAGAGATCTAGAATCGGGCTAATTAAGATGAGGGTCCACATAGGTGCCAGGCTCAGGGTCCTACTTTGTAACTATGTAACCACATGCCAAAAGTAAATAGCAAGAGAAATAGCTTTCTCTTTCCAAACTTAGAGAAAACCGCAAGCACTGACTCAATATATAGGGGGATTCAGTCCTCCCTAGAGATTTCTATTTAGAAAAAAAAAAATAGATAGAATTGGTTATTAAAGTACATTGTGTTAAATTTCAATTTATTAAAAAAATCTGCTTTTTAAAAAACAAAATTACTTTTCTTTGAAAATACAGATTCTTCTCTATATTTTTGAACTTAAGACAAAATTAAATATTTGCTCTTTCCAAACCCTATTTGCACAGAAGACACTTAATGGCTCTTTTGCTCCCTTTTTCTGATGTTGATATTTTCTACAATATTTGTGGCTCAGAAGGAAAATGTTGGTATCTCACTCCAAGGAAGCTTATTTAGTGTTGATCCTGAGTCATTTCTTTAAGGAAAAGTCCATCCTGCCTATCTGGGGATCATAATTAAAAAAAAAAAAAAAAATACATAGACCAGGAAAAAGACAGCTTGTGCTCACCTGAAGGCAATGTCCTATTATTGTGTTGGCCTGCCTGATGCACACTCTGCTGTAATAAATTCAGGCATTCTCCAAGGCAGCTCAGGGTGGCAGCAGAGGTAGCTTTTAAAAGCAGCAAGTCCTGATCCAAGGCAGAAAGAGGTCCAGAACCTGGCAGGGATTCAATGGCTTGCACAAGATTCTTCTGTTGTCCCTCCACTTGGCTCATGAGCTGTAAGGGTTAAAAAAAAAGCCATGTGGTCATAAGGAAAGCCTTCATTTGCACCCTTACAAATTGACACGTCAACTGTCTTACTATAGATTAATGTTAACGTTCAGTTCGTTAATAGAAAACAGATATGAATAAAAATATCTGTGTGAAGAACATAGGCACACTGAAAGAATGAGAATTTTAGATTCTTGATTTAAAAAAAAACTAATGCCACTCAAAAAGGAAAAAAAAATGAACAGTTCAGTATGTTAGGGCAAAACGTCTTTAAAAAAAATAGTTGGCATCCTAGATTTCAGGTATGAATCATGCTTTATGCTTTTCACTATATGAAAATTATCTAGTGCTATCTCCTTTTCCTTTATTAATTCAAGCTTATAATTCCTCTCCCCAGGATATGATCTGACAATCCAGATGAACCTAAGCAGCATCTCCTGTCTTCTTCCATTTATAAAATGCTCTGTCATGGATAAAGTGAGGGTGATTTTCATGTCGCAAAAAAATGGCATGCATGGCATACTTACATAAAAGACAGTAGATGAGAAAATAATGCAAAGTGCAGTACTACATATGTTGGTTGGTATTAAAAAAAAGGAGTAAAGCAACTTTCAGGAACTCTCCATATGGCAGAGAGGAAAGAGGGTGTTAAAATGCCTAGTACATTTGAGTCTTATAGCCTCTAAGCAGTAGGGGGTACAGCACACAACTACAGTAGATCACTTTTCTTTCACCTGCCTTTCCAAAGACAAAAGACTAAATGGAGCACTGGCAAAGGAAGGTGCAAATACCATTGAAATAACTGGAAGCCGAACCCACTTATGCTAGGGCTGAATTTGGCTCAAGATGTTTGTGAAGCTCTCAGACCTCAACAGGTTATGGCTAGAGACAGATTTTATCCCTGAACTCAGAGGGATGGTTTGAAGACCATGTCATTCTGCTGGTGCCATCAATTGGTACATCCCTTACAAGTGTTTGTAGAAGGATTTCTTTGTTAATTTGTTATGCTGCCACCTACACAGTCTTTTCTTCCACAAGGCAGAATTTGATTCGGACTTGTTCTTGAGCCTCTTTCTTTGATGTAATGTATCTCAGAAGGCAAAGTTAAACTAAACGTACCCATGGTTGTGTATACTTACTTGTGGTTCAAGCAAACTCTCACTGGGGTGACCAGACAGCAAGTGTGAAAAATCGGGACAAGGATGGGGGGGGGGGTAATAGAAGCCTATATAAGAAAAAGACCCTAAAATCGGGACTGTCCCTATAAAAACGGGACAGCTGGTCACCCTCTCACTGAGCGACAAAACATAAGACAGGATTTAGTCACACCAGTATTTAAAAATATTAACAAAATGAACAGAAACAGTGTCCACTAAAACACTGATGTACAACTTAACTTGATCACTAAACATATCTAGAGTCAAAATATGAACTCCCTTCAATTGGCCAACACAGATACATTTGAACCCCAGTAGCGTTGACCTTCAAACAGTTAATCAGAAGAACATCATCTCCAGAATGTCTGCTATATACCACTGGGACTCTGTGGCAGTTTTCTTTCACTAGAGCTCATCTGCCAAGCTGAAAGCAAAAACCACATTTTCTATAACTCTGGTCACCCTCCAACTCCCTCTCCAACAATTTTTCCCCATCTCTGGTTATTTCTCCAGTCTAGGGCTCCCGTCTAAAGATATACAGGAAGATACCCCTGGGGAGTTCTGTAAAATTTTAGTTATGTCAGATCCTAATGCTGAAAGTTTCAGGGTTAAGAGAACATCTATTTCTCAAACCATAAAAGGAATCTTAGATCACATTTTAAAATAAAACATGCACAATATTCCACATGCAGTATACTATTTTGTCCTTTTCTGTTTTTAAAAAAATTGCGTATTTTTCTAAATCTGGCATTTAAAACCCTTAAAAGTAAAGTGCTATTTAATAAAACTTATAAGGGTATTTAGTAAGTGTACACACACAGTATCATAGACTAAACTTCACAATCAGAACGTGATCAGAGTGATAAATAAATCAAAACCAACCTGACTCCAGCTAGATTAACATCTGGCTGAGTTTACAGACCTGTGAATGCTTATAACATCTACAGTACAATACACCACATTATTTGTGCTGTTTCTATAATTCAAACTTATTGATCAGATTTAACCATGACATCATATAAGATATACACTTACACTAGCATTTACAAAGCTCTCTAGATACTGTATATATCTTTCATGTAACGAATTTAAAATTAATAAGATTACAAACTTTTCAGAGCAGGCGCTATTCTACTCTGTTTATACAGCATCTAACACAGTGGGTCTCTAGGCTCTACCCTAACACAGATAAATAGTAATCCTGACTGGGGCCTCAACACACTAGCCTAATACAAGCAGTACCAAACACTGAGTTTGTAACTTGTTACCAAAAGGTAGCTATAATCCTAGCATAGATAAATGATTAAAATGTACATTTTCAAGCTAAAATGCAACTTTACTAGAAACACACTCCGAAACCCTCAGAGGATTCAGATGCTTTCATTCAGCACTTTTCAGATAAGTTATTGTATAACACAATTGAAATTTCTAAGAATAATTTAATGTAATTAGTATTACTTTAGTGGAAGCCATCAATAAAAAGGCATTAATGCCTTAAATAAATCTCATGTGAACATAGTTTAATTAATAAGATAATTGTAGGCTTAGACTCAAGATTCCAAAGCTGCAGAAAAAGCTTTAAAAAAATCTAGGTGAATTTATAAGAATAAAACATTTCTACCTTCATTTGATTATATTACCACCTTACATATTACAATGAACTGAATAGGTTGCATACTTTTTTTTAAATGTAGCACGCTTCACGCACAGTCTCTCAAAATACTCTGGTTAGAAATAAATGACATTTTCCTGAGATCGATGACTAATAATGCACAAAGATTGAATCCAGAGGAAAAAGAAAAGAAAGTTGACTATATTAAAGATGAAATTAAGTATCCTTGCAGACAAGTTATAGGCGGGGGCAAACTATGGCCCACGCGCCACATCCGGCCCACAGGACCCTTCCCTCTGGCCCCCAAGCTCCTGCCAGGGAGTAAGGTCAGGACAGGCTTGTGGAGGAGCCAGCCCAACTCCCTGGCAGTGCGGTGAGCGGAGCAGAGGCTAGCCCCTGGCCCCTCCCCTTCTGCTCCCCTCCCTCCCTGCCTCCCAGGCAGTCACAGGTCCCCCAGCACCTGGGGCAGTGTGGCTGCAGCTCCAGCCAGGCGGCACGGCTATAGCGCCGCCAGACCTGGTGCTCCAGGGTGGCACAGTCGGGGGGAAGGAGGCAGAGGGAGTTCCGGGGAGGTGTGGGGGAGGGAGGAAAAGGGGTGTTGCAGGGGAGGCGGTCAAGGGGCCTGGGCCCTTCTGCCGGGGATAGGGGTAAAGCAAGCCAGGGCTCCCTCCACCCCCAGCATGCTTGACCCCTGTCCCCATCAGCCAAGCCCAGACAGGGAGCGCAGCTAAACGAGCAGGGGAAACGCACAGGAAAGGACTGAGTCCCCCTTTCCCCCACCCCACAGGTAACATGGGGCGGGGAGAGCAGGGAGGGTTGGATACGGGGCAGGGGGGCAGTCAGGGGGTGGAGAGCAGGGGAGATTGGATGGGATGGGGGTCCCAGGGGTGGGGAACATGGGGGATTGGCTAGGGGATGGGCGTCCCGCGGGGAGGGTCAGGGGGCAGAGAACAGAGGTTTTTGGATAGAATGCAGGAGTCCTGGGGGGAATTCAGGGGTGGGGAGCATGGGGGGTTGGATGGGGGTGTGGGTTCTGGGGGGCTGGATAGGGGGCAGGGGCCAGGCCACGCCTCACTGTTTGGGGAGGCATAGCCTCCCCCAGCCTTCCCTACCCGGTCCTCCATACAATTTCTGTACCAGATGTGGCCCTAGGGCCACAAAGTTTGCCCACTCCTGTTCTATGTTATATATAAAAGCTATAATTAACTGCTAAAAATTTAATTTAAAAAAAAAAAAATCAAGAAATATTGTAAGTGCCATTTCTGCAGTAGAAGAAAAATCACAGTAATTCAATAGTTTGTTAAAAGGTATATTAATCTTTCCGCTGCAGAAATGCCATCTTACAAACCTTGAATGTCAACTTTGATTTAAAGTGGCAATTTGTTTCTGAGACTCAGTAAAAAAGAAAAACCCTTCGTTAAGGGTACTCTAACAAAAATAAACTTTTTATTATTGTTTTATCACCATCCTAAGTTAGAGATAAATTGAAACTTAAAAAAAAAAAAAAATCATCTAACTAGCCCACCTAAGTTGACAACACATGACTGCTTTTTTGGCATGGCCTTAAAGAGACCTCATCTTGTAAATCAGCCTATAAATACACCTCTCCAAAATTAAAAAGGATATGACAGTGTGCTATCCAGTCCATCGTGGTGCTATAAACAGAACATTTCTTTTCTTTCTGAGTCAATGCACTTGGAGATTGCAATCTTGTAGGCCATATTATGACATTAAGTCAAATGCCTGCTTTGGATATCTGGAGAACTGCCCCACACCAGGGAGTTCTGAGAAACATACCACAGCACAATGCTACCAGGAATTCCCTGGTATGTAGGTGGAACAATGCCCATCAAACTACCTTTCAGAGCAGCCAGAGTGCTCAACTACCCTGCCAGCCCTGTTGGTCAGTGCGGAGGGCAGGGAGAAAACAGGGTCAAGACCACTGCCCACATCTGAGCCCCTTCAAAATAAGGGTATGTCTACACTTGAAAAAAAAGAAGGGGGGGGGGAAAGAGTGTGTTTTAACTCAGGTGGGCTAACTCCGGTTAAAACTGCAGTGAAGACACAGCAGTTTGGCTTTTAACTCAGGTTAGCAGTTTGAATTAACAATGTCTCTGTGGAGCCGGGAGTTGAATTTGAGCTGCTAACTTGAGTTAAAAGCTGAGCTGCCGAATCTTCTCCTCCCCTGCCCCCCGCCCCCCCATTTCAGCCTGAGTTAGGAACACACTTCTTCCCCTCCACCCCCAATGTAGACATACCTTGAGTGAAAGGATTCCAACTCTTCCTGGCCCTGCACTGGGGATGCAAAGTTGTGGGGAAGCTCTTCAAGTCTCCCATAGGGCCAGATTGTAGCTATATCTGACCATTTAATAAGGCAAATCTGACATGTTAGATTTTAAGAGGAACTAATTTCATGTATATTTAATGGTTTTACGCTAGTAGTTAGAGAAATTACTGCATAAGTGTACAATACACTGCAGGATGACATGAAAACTATATCTCTCTATCAATAGGAGGCCATAAAGATTCTGAATTGCCAAGGTTTACTGCAATGTTCTGGACACTAAGTTGAATGTGCCCTTGATACCAATGCCAATATGTTATTCTCTCTCTCTGTATTAGCCTATAGACTGAATACTAATATGTGACTAGCAAACACCATCAGCAAATGGACCAGTCTGTAGCAGTCTCCTTTAGAAGATTTCACACTATCAGGAATACAATATTAAAAAAAAAATCTCATGCATTATAACAATTGTGTGCAGATGGAAAAAATCATACCTGACTTGAAATGTTTCATAAAAAAAATGAGAAGTCAGGGGAAAAAAAAACAGTATAGTCATTTGGAGAGATCATAGCTATAGAAATAACAATCATGTTAGGAAAGCTTTAACCATTAAAATGGCAACATAAAAAAAACACATCACAATTAAGGCTAAATTCATTGCCTCGCCAGTCCCTGTCCAAAGCCCTAGAAGCTACTAGGGAGAGAGCCAAGCTAGACCTTGTTGAGTTTTGCCCAATTCTTTTTTAACACAATTGTTTTTTTCTGTAAAAGTCATAGCTTTATAGGAATCAACTACTCCTCTTTTAACTTTTTGCTGGTTTTTAAAGCAAAGTGTTTTTTAGATTAGGTCTGAAAGGTATAGTACCTTTCACAAATCTTTTACTGCTGTTTTTCACGTTTTTTAATGCCATAAGTTACACTTATCAAAGAGAGAATGAGGGAGAGAACATGTATGGGAGACCAAGCTTTGGAAATGACTTTAGGACTTTGGGTTCCTGGACTGGCGAGTCCAACATCACCACAGATGTTATGCTCTGAGGACTTTGTTCACATTTCAGGTAAACAAGCATGTATCGTAGCAACAGGATTTTGTAAGATTCCAAGAAGTTGTAAGAATACTCACAGAAGCATGCTGCATGCAAAGGGAAAATTATCCATACAGAGGAAGTAAGTACAATCCCTGTAACTCTAATTCCACCTTGGGCAAGAGAGTTCCTCATTACGTGCTCTTGACCTGAACTTGGTCAACAGGGATAAAAGCGCCTATGTTTTAAAAGTTTAAAAAAGTAAACACACCACACACAGCCAAATACATACCTAGTGTAACTCTGACATCAAACCATTCACATCAAAAATTAATCTGACCCACTGGCTATAAATTTACTCAGGTTTATGATCCCGCTTCAGTGGGTTATTTTTTCTTTTTGTTTGTTTTAATATATCACTTTTGGCCTAATTTCAGTTGCTGGGTTTAGTGAGAGGGTACTGGGTGGTGCTGGTGGCCTGTAATATACAGAAGATCAAACTATGTGATCTGGTAGTCCCTTCTGGCCTTAAACTCTATGACTCAGCTATTAGGAAAAGGAAAACGTATACATACTTACCTCACAGATAGCTTTCTTTACATAGAAAGACCTGTATACCACATACTGGGCCTTTAGCCTGCTTCCATATTTAGCAGATGCAGAACTCAGCCTTGTCAATCACTGGCTCACAGATACACCACTCCAACTGCAAAGCTGGCCAAACTGAAATAACCCCACAACTATGATGAAAATGAGTAAAGCATTCATAACTTTAAACTATGGATATTTTCTATTGCAAAGTATGATAAATTTGTTATTTGCTTAGCTTCTGAACAGTGATCCCTTAATCCTATCCAAGGTCACTCAGATCTATGGGCCTTAATACTTAAAGGAAATTTTCAGATAAGCACATATAACATTTTCCTTTTCTTCAGCACAGTAACCGCCACAGATCTTACAGTGGGGTTTTATCAGCAGCATGCAGCAAAGGAGGCTAAATTATAGCTTAGCATATAAGTGAAATTGAAATAGCTATGCACAAAGGTCATTTCTTGATTGCCTGAGGCATTACAGCATGCAACACCATCCTCCCATAAAACAGTGTTCTGCACATCCGCTTTGAAGTATTTTATAAAGAAACATCAGGAAAACCAGGATGCCACCTCACTGATTTCTCCTAAAGCTCTGCAGTATGGAAGTTTGTTCACCTTGTCTGCAACAAGATTGGTAGATTTAAGGCAGGAGGGTATATCTGACTGACAGGTCTGAGTTCTGTCCCCAAAGCTGCGAGTAGGCTGAAAACTCACTGTAGAATCTATTAACATTACTATGCTGATGAAAAAATGTTAAAAGGATAAAAAGAGCCAATGAGATTAAACAATAATTTGAAAACATTTTAGAAAGACCAAACCATAAAGAGAATGACTTTCACATCAATTGTCCTTTCTTGACTATTGAGTTCTTTTCATTACAGAGGAACAACATGTTATTATTCATCACCATTACACCACCTCAAAGTAGCTGCCTTCGTGACCTCAATTATTTTAAAAAGGCAAGTGATGAATAGTAAAACTGAAACAGCTATAGAACAGTTATTAAGGCCTCGAAATTTGCAGATTTTCAGTGAGTCTCAACTGAGCTACCGAAAGCAAAGTTAGCTGGTGATTTCCCTCTCTGGCTCAGCCTGTACACAGTAGACTCTGTAGAACTATACACTATGAGAAAGCACACAGTAGGGCAAAGAACAAGAGACTTAACACTAGGGTGACCAGATCGCATGTGTGAAAAATAGGGACAGGGAGTGGGGGTAATAGGGACTGTCCCTATAAAATTGGGATATCCGGTCACCCTACTTAACACTAAATTAAAAGAAGAAGGCTGAAGGGGAAACAGGGAAATGGAAGCTTCCATCCCTTTACCTTCTTCCCCCAAAAACTGAGTTTCTCATGGAAGCAAAGGTTTAGACATGCAGTCAAAGGCTACGCCTGCAGTTGCCTGCACATTCAGCCCTGGAAACGGCCATGGCTTTAGTGGAGAGTGCTCCAAGTCTCACTGGAGGGGGGAGCTTCTCTGGCCTGGCAAACCCTTTGGCTAGAGGACCAATTCATTTGGCTGTGATGTATCTGAATACCTTGAAGCATTTCCTTGAAGCCTTGAAGAGAATGAAAAGAGAATCCATTGTGCTGAAGAATTCTGATTTCAGTACATCTTGAGGGCCTGAGGTCCAAAGTGTACCTGTTTTTTCCCTTCATGGTTTTAGAATTGGGACAGAAATTCAGTAGTAAGATATCCCAGTGATGAACTGGGAAAATGCCTGTATTTCTTATGAATATTATGTGTGACTGCTTCCCTGTTTGAGTTGGTATTGCTGCCTATTTGAATTCATTAAGTCAAAGGAACCTGTAAGGGGCTTGTTTAAAAAACCCAGCAGGAAAGGTAAAACAACAACAGAGATAAGACAGCTTCAAGCACACACCTTCAAAGGAGTCAAGGATAACAACACTGGACCATCAATTGGTGGGAGAATTTACCCACCTGACTCCAACACTTTATTTTTCCTATGGCTAAACCTGAGATCAAAAGACCCTGACCAGTTATAAAGGTACTCCAGCAGAAAGGGAGGGAGCCAAGGGAGGCTAGTCAGTGAAAAAGCAGACAGGCAGGGAGTATTCACTCAGAGACCAAGAGAGAAGACTGAAAGCAGGGACAGGGAATAAGCCAGACCTACCTGAACTATGATAGAGAGATCAACTGGGTCATCTAGCAGCAGCACATCTTGCCCTAGAAAATTCGGGGGGGGGGGGGGGGGAACACCCACACATACAGAAAGCAAAAGAGGTACCTTATTTTTTGAGAGTGCAGCCAGGTTTGAGTCCTTACCAGAGATGCCCAAAACCTTCAGGATGCTCTTTCAAGAACTGGGCTGAGCAATTAAGCTCACCTGGGTATGGGTGCATTATTGGACCCTGATTAATAAGACCTTGGCCTTTTTCACCCCCTGGGAAAGCTTCAGGAGCTCTGCATACTATTCCCAATCTTACCAACCTGTGGCAAAAATGACTCTAAATAGTACTTCAAATCTTTTTGAGGAAGGAGGAACAGAAAATCTTGCCTTGCTGTAACCACAAGTTGGCAAATTGCTGATCTGGACACCTAAGATGAACAGATAGTCACTAAAAACTGTGTGACACTCTAGACAACCAATTCTAACAAAAGTTTCTATTTTGCTACCTAGGGAATCTTTTTAGCTGTTGGATTCCTTGGGGATGTCGGTCTCTTTTGAGGAAGACTGTATTTTAGGATCAGAGGGGTAGCCGTGTTAGTCTGAATCTGTAAAAAGCAACAGAGAGTCCTGTGGCACCTTTGAGACTAACAGAAGTATTGGGAGCATAAGCTTTCATGGGTAAGAACCTCACTTCTTCAGATGCAAGTGCAAGTGTATTTTAGGAGTCTATTTAGGGGACGAGAGCCACTTATCTCCAAAATCTTGTAGGAGCTTATATGACCTCTCAGCAGATTTAGCAAACAATGGCTTGCCATCCGGAGAGGTGTAGGTGATCTCTGACTTTCCAGACTGAGAAATGAACTAATCTTGATTAATATCCTCCCCAGGAAAAGACGGAAACCAACACATCCAGCTTCTCTTGAAGGGCTTCAGATTTCATGGCTGTAAAGAGATGCTTCCACAGGCATTTACAGAACTCCTGAGAGACACTCATGAAGTCTGACCTAGAAAACACTTCTCCCTTCTCTGGTTCTGACCCAAGGTCTGCTAGGACAGTCACCAAAGCTCAAAAGGAAAAGCATAGCACAAATGCTTACTGATCTTTTTACTAAAAGATAGTTTTTTTCCCCCTCAATTACATCTCTGGAAAAAGTGTAAGCAGCCCAAGAGAAAACTCCTGGGAAACCACTCAAAGGGTCTTTAGGTCACCTTCTGTGAGCAGAGGTTAAAGCCTCTTGGTAAGATTTGACCACCAGGAAGAATTTGTTGATACACTCAAATATTTCAGGATCCAGGAAAAGGGCACGGGAAGAGTCACAGTGACTGCCTGGGAGATCTCTGCTTTCTTCATAGGTGAGCTTTTCTCCCCTTCATGCAAGCATGTATTTCGTACAACCCCAGAGATAACCGCAGCGCTGGTGTCTCCCCAGTGTGGAGGCAGATGTTTCTCACAGTCAGGGTTGTTAAGAGTTTTCTGGTCCATGAATAAAGTGCTACTTGCAAGAAACACAGTTGGTGTTTTTCCTTAGTCTGGGCATTCCACTTATTTTTTTCCTTCAGGGTGAGGGCAGATCATGCAAGACAAGCAAAACCACAGTGGCTGCAGAGGTCACCTTTCTATGTGTTGCTACGAGTAAGGCAAGAATCGAATTGGAGAGGCAGAGGAGGGAGCCCCAGAGACAAGGAAAATCTTAGATGCTGATTGGCTGTCAACTAACCTGACAGCAAGCATGCCATCACAAACTAAACCACAGGATTTATTGATTCTGATGTTAAATGGGGCTTTTCAAAATAATCTCTGGTAAATTATTCTTTGTACAGCTTCTATACAACAGATTACCTTGAATTCTGCAGTTCAAAGTATCGCTCTAGTGGTTAAATGCTGCTTACTGATGGATCTTCTATCACTTTTTTTTTTTTTTTTTTTTTTTTTTTTTTTGACTACTGCAGTTTTCTTACAGTTCAGCAGGACTATTTTTCTGAAGCTTCTGGGTGTCACGTATAACTAGAAAGCATACTTTGATCTTACGCAATTAAGGAAAGTATTTGAATTCTTCAAAGGATTCCGAAGCATGCCTACAGGTTGCTAGTTACAAAGTTAAAATTGCCAATCAAATTACATTGGTTTATCCTTCAGGTGCTACATGGAAATTAACAAACTCCATCTAACACGCTTATGGTAGTAAAATCAGAAGACTTCAGAAGAGAAAAAACCCTGAGCAATTAAACTACTGAACAATATTTATTTAGTATTTAATCAACAGTATGCCAAACGTGTAACAGTAAGATAGCCATATATCAGCACAGACCATTAGCAAGGATGAAACACTTAGTTACCATAGTTATTAACCAAGTATGAACCACTTGTGTCTTGACAAAACCATGACTACATCAGCCATGCAAGTGACAGGCAGGAATATGGTTCAAAGCTGTAGTGCCCTGAATACAAGTCCTTAGAAGCTATTCAGGTCCCAAAATCGAGATAACAGGCAGGACTGAGCCACAATATAAAAACTTTAGAGATTGGGTCTTAATTTCTTTAATTCAATATATCTCACTCATTAGGTATGTCCTAGTTATTGTGCAACTAAAATGTTTGCTGGAACCATTTATTTTGATATATAGCACCTGGGAATTTACCCAAGGACTTGAAGATTTCAGAGTGGAGGAGTCTGTCTAGAAACATTTATAATCATGTAAATTGAATGGTAAACACATAAAATGTGGCAAACTAAATAACCACCATAAAGTTTGCCTTCTTTGTTTAGTTTCTTCTATAAAGGTCACATGTTGACCAAAATATAAGTCTTTATATTTAATACTTGAAGCACAGCTGCCATCTGCCTAGAAATCACAATGGCATCTCTGAGCACAACGAACATTAAGAATTACCCTTACCTTTAATAAAAACAGCACCTAATCAGATTTTCAAGCTAACAAAATAGTACAGTACAGGCAACACATCCCGACCAAATAAATAAAGTGGCAGTGGAGTGTTTAACATGCTTTGTCAAACTCCTATTTACTCTGAAGGCAGCTGCTGCATCATCCAGCCTCCCAGAAATCAGTGCTGAAATTAAGGTCACCAGTAAATGGCCATGAAATGGGTTATTAAGCTGTAGATAAAAAGTTCATAGGAATACGTTTTCTATATAATACTTCACTGCTCCAGAGTTACAAATTTATATGCAGTTGTATTTTTTAATAAGTCTGAGGGCTGTGAGGGTGTCCCCCCTTCCCAGATTTTCTTTTTACAATTCAGACTGGAAAGTGATTTATAGGTAGATGAGCATCCTACACTATTTCATGTTATTTCACTCCAGTTGAAGAAGTATAATTATATTTACTTATGAAAAGTTTCAGGCGAGCCTAACATAAGTTAGGCACCAAACTCCCAGTGAAATTCAATTATCTCAGGCTCCTTTGTAACCACCACCCATAATTAATTTTAATATTTAAGCTTATTAACTATTTCACTGTATTCCTATCCATCTCTAATTTATGAGGAAAACGAACGTTAGGAAATAATCTCATTTAGCTCTCATGTACTCCAAGTGACGTTTCATTGAAGAAATCCTGATTTATTCTATTGATACTTCATACTTAAATACATGTTTGAAGATTACAACTGTCTCTTCTGCATACCTGCTTGAATGCTTTTAAAAGGTACTGGTAAAAAAAGTGATAATGCAAGTAACTATGTTAATGTATCACTGGTGTGATCAATGTTTCAAATGTAGAGTCAGGAAATTCAGAGATAAGGGGCCAAATTCTCTGCTAGCATAACTCCACTGAAGCCAATAGAGAGTTACCATAGATGCTGGAACTAAGAGTGTCAGGGGTGCTACTACACCCTCTGTCTTGAAATGGTTTCCATCATGTACAGAGTTTACAGTTTGGTTCAATGGCTCTCAGCACCCCCACTATACAAATTGTTCCTGCGCCCCTGAGAGTTACATGTGTCACAAGGTTCCTATAGCAACTTCATCTCTCCCTCCTTGTATATCTATATTCCATGGTAAGTCAACATTTGTGCAATAATCCAAAACGATGCATGTAAAATGTTGTAAAACAAGATGTTTAGTTTAGTCCTCAAAAACATTACAACTAAAAAGGAATTCCAGAGAACAACAACAACAAGAATTACTAGAAGCATGGATACCTACTTTAACAGTTTTAAATATACACAAAGATGCATAACCCTGTACTTAACAGTGAGTTTCATTTTTGTCTCTGTATATACCAATTTAGTAATCATGAAATATGCTAGACTGACAATTCTGGAGACTAAAATCCTCTCTCTATCCTCAAAGGAGGCATAGAATTATTAGCAGCAACAATGCAAGGTTCCCCAAACCACTGTATGCCTAGCTTGATCTGGAGAAATGACCTCTAGGAGGTGAGGCTACAGGTCAGTTTCAGCTAATTCAGTCAGCCTCTCCGCTGAAACTGCCACAAAAAGGTGCGAGTTAATTTCAGCTATGCTTGTGTTTTGCAACCTGGATTGAGACTGAACTCCTTTCACAGTATCAGTCACCAAATGGTAACATCTTTTAGTCACCACTAATTTGGGCTCGATTTGAATAAGTGATATATAAAAGTGAAAGAGCAAATTGAGTATGACACAAAGCTTTAAAACAAAATCTTGCTTTGTGAGAGACACCCACACTTCAAATTCACTTCTGTATGTTTACACAGGAACTGCCATAGCAGGTCAGACCCAAGGTCCTATTAGTCCAGTATCCATATCTTTTCTCTGACAGTGGCCAATGACAGATGCTTCAGAAACAGCAGCAAGAACCCCACTGTAGGCAGCTCTGGGATAATCTAGCACCCATATTAAATCTCATCCTGATCTCTAAAAGTTAGAAATTAGCTTAAATCCTAAAGCATGAGGTTTAATATCCCTTCCAACAATGTTTATAATTAATTATAAAAAAAACTCTGGGTTCCCTTGTTCTCCATATTAAGTGTCAAAACTCTCTTTAAATCTTGGTAAATTCTTGCTCTCAATGACTGCTTGTGGCAATGAGTTCCACAGTCTAATTGCACACTTTTCATCAGTCTTTTAATTTAATTTTAATTAACTCTGAATTTAATTGAATGTCCCCTTATTCTTGTGTTACAAGGCAGAGGGAAAGGAAGTTCTCGATCTATCTTCACTATGCCATTCATTATTTTACATATTTGTACTATGTCTCCGCTTATTCATTTCCTTTCAAAGGCAAACAATCCCAAACTTGTCAATCTCTCTTCACATGAGTGTTTTTCCATGCCTTTAAATCTCTCATTGCCCTTTTCTGACACAGACACACTAATTCTGCAATATCATTTTTGATATCAGGTGACCAATACACACAGAGTATTCCAGAAGAGGCTTCTATATTTTATTATTTATTTCTATATTATTCTCTCTCTGGTTCCTTAAGCATCCTAACACCTGGTTTCCTTTTTTGACTGCAGATGCACATTGTAGACAGCCCAATGAAGCTCAGTGACGCACACAACCCTTTTCTGAGCTGATACTGTTAATTTAGGACCTTGTAAGATGTATAAATAATTATATTTTCCCCTTCAATGTACATTAGTTATTTTGCATTTATCAATATTGACCTTCACTTGTCATTGTGTCATTCATTCATCTAGCTTGTTCAAGTCTCTTAAATTCCTCACACTTCTCTGCAGTCCTGAGAAGTGTGAGGAATTTAATAAATTTATGTTACCTGCAAATTTGCTACCTCACTACTCACTCCCCTTTACACCACAAATAGTCTGTGTGGAACCTGGAGTCACCATACTCTTAACCTTTTGCCATGAGGAAAACATACCATTTAATCGAGTCTGTTTTCTCTCTCCTAGCCAGCAGAAGGTGGCAACACTTGGCCTTCCACCCCATGACTTCAACCTACTTCTTTAGGTAGCATCTTGTGAGGGACCTTCTCAAAAGGTGTTTTGGAAGCATAAATAAATTAAGTCAATCCATACTCCTTTATCCACTACTTTATTGACACATTCAAAGAATTTTAAGAGATTAAAAGATAATTTCCTTTTGCAGAAACCATGCTTGTTAAACCCTATCATATAGAGAGCTTCCAGGTTTTTTACATGTTAAGTCCTAAGGATCTATTGTTGCTCGGATCACCCCCAGAGCTTTTTTTAAATACAGTATAGCTACCACATTTGCTACCCACCAGTTCTCTGGAACAGTAGCTGTTTTTATTGTGAGATTGCATATTTTTGTTAGCAGCTCAGATACTTGATACCTAAACTCCTTCAAAATTCTGGGCCTGGTGACCTACCGCTTTTAAAATTATCAATTTCCACCAGCATCTCTATCTTTGACACCTCAGTCTTGTTTTGATGATCCTCTAGTGGTCCTGGCTGTCCATTTCAGAACATTAAATGACCACAAAACTTTATGTGGTTCATTAAAACAGATCTAACTACAAAACATACAGAATTATAGAAGTATCATTTTTATTTTAAAAAAAGTGAAAAATGTAAATTCTGAGCACTGGAGTGGCCTGCTATGAGACATGTCAAGTCTGGTACAGTTACACTGGGACTTTGCACTTATGCTAGTTCATATATGAAACCTACAGTAAATGTATCTACATATGGAAAGAGTATTGCATCTTTTAAAAACTTAGACATTTTTAAAATGAGTATGTACTGCATGCATAACTGCTTTTGGATGAAGACCAAATTTGAAGGGCATATTGCAGCACCAAGCTACCACAAGAACACTTTAAAAGTCTACCAAACATAGCTGCTTAAAATAAAGTACAGCAGAAATCTATTAGTCATACCATCACCTTGGTAAAAATAAGAATTTGAATATTCATTTAAGGTTCCCTTCCACTACTGAATATGTTTCTATGTTCTTGTTTGTTAGGAGATTTTCTTTATGGAATTATTGCTATATTGTCTTAGTAAGTAGCTAGATCGGGGTGGGCAAACTTTTTGGCCTGAGGGCCAAATCAGGAAATAGAAATTGTATGGCAGGCCATGAATGCTCACAAAATTGGGGTTGGGGTGCGGGCTCTGGGGTGGGGTTGGGGATGAGGCGTTTGGGATGTAGGAGGGTGCTCTGAGCTGGGACCTAGGGGTTTGGAGGGCAGGAGGGAGATCAGGGCTGGGGCAAGGGTGCGAGAAGGCGTGCAAGTTCCAGCTGGGGGTGTGGGCTCTGGGATGGGGCTGGGGATGAAAAGTTTAAGGTGCAGGAGGGTGCTCTAGACTGCGATCAAGGGGTTTGGAGAGCGAGGGGGGATCAGGGCTGGGGCTGGGGCCTGGGGCTATGGGGTGCAGGCTCCGAGCAGCGCTTACCTTAAGCGGCTCCCGGAAGCAATGGCATGTCCCTTCTCTGGCTCCTACATCGAGGTGCGGTCAGGCAGCTCTGCATGCTGCCGCATCCACAGGCACCGCCCCTGCAGCTCCTATTGGAGAGCCGGAGGGGGCCACTGAAAGCAGTAGGACCCAGAGCGGGGCCAGCTGTGGCTTCTGGGAGCCTCATGGTGTGCCCCCAACCCTGCACCCCAGCTGGAGCATCAGAGCAGGGCTGAGCCACGTGGTTCAGCCCCTGTCCCAGAACCCCAGCTGGAGCGCCAGAGTGGGGCCAAGCCGCGTGGTGCGGCCCCTGACCCAGCGTCCTGGCTGGAGCACCGGAGTGGGGCCAAGCCGCGTGGTGCGGCCCCCGACCCAGCACCCCAGCTGGAGCGGGGCTGAACCGCGTGGTGTGGCCCCCAACCCGATGCCCTGGCTGGAGCGCCGAAGAGGGGCAAGCCCCAGACCCCACTCCTCAGCAGGATCTCACGGGCTGGCTTAAAACGGCTCAAGGGCTGTAGTTTGCCCATCCCTGAGATAGATCATGAATATGTATAGCCCTTGTACAACTTCTGTAATTCTTGAGTATAATTTTCTCTAACTAAAACTTATGCCCTTAAAGTTTCACTCCTGAAATCCACAATAGTAGATCTCTGCATTTACATTACAAAACATATGCAACATTACACAGCAAAGCATACTTTTTCTAATATGTGTATTTAAAAGTTTCTGAGCATTGAAGGTAACAATGTTTTTTGTTAAGCTTCAGGAAAGGGAAATTGTATTTTTTTTTTTAAAGAAAGAGTCTGTATTTAATAAACTGAGGTAATGTATTTTATTTGACCATCTACCGTTGGTGAGAGAGAAATTTTCGACCTTACACAGAGCTCTTAGTCAGGTCTGGGAAACTAACCCAAAGCATCACTGTTAAATACCAGGTTTGAACAGACTGTTTAGCAAAAGTAGTTAACACATACTTCAAGGGATTATTCAAGGTAAAGTTAGTGTTCTTATTGCACATACTGTCCATATTAAACTACAGCATTCATTTAATATATATAACTATGAGAACCTTACCTTCCATGTCTTCTGACTAATGTGTAGCATCCAGTTTACAAACATAAAAATAGCTATTTTGCATTTAATAATAAATGCAAAACATTACCTTTGTTCACCCTCCAGATGATCAGAAGAGGTCCAGAGTGAAGATGTTCCTTAATTTATTAAATAAAGAAAGGGAAACATTTTATAAAACCTAGAAAACACACACACTCACTCACTCCACTTAGGGTTGCTTAACAGGTTAATAGGCAAATAGGTCACCAAATACAGGGAACACATTTATGTAGTTCAGTTGTGCACAGTATGATTTAATCAACAAAGCCAAACCTTTTCTAAAACAGCCACTATGTGAAAATTGGTAATCTGTATATTCTTCCATTAAGGAAACAGTGAAGTCTATCATAAAAGTTAATCGTGCCTGGAGAAAATGGCACTTTGATAAGTTATTTAAACAGAATGAATAGCAAAATCATAATAAAATTTACAATCTCTAAAAGACAGGACATCATCTTTTAGGGATTATATTTCAGAAAACTTCAATAGCCACACATCATATAGATGATTTGATCACTATTCTCCATTTCACCTTCCCTCCTCTTTCCCTGAAAAGATCTGTTTATATAAAAAACTCTGACATTCCATGGTAAGTCACTCATTTTGCAAAGAACCACCACTTTGTTTTGCTCTATATTGAAAACAATAATATTTTAAAGAACATGGAATGTCTTAGAAATGTTTAAATAGGCCTTAAGATGTGAAAGCACAGAGAAGGAACAACCACCTGATTTGGAGACAAGATTTCGCCTCACTGCAGCTGCTTGCAACTTACCCATCTAGTCAAATTTCTTTTGATGTAAATATATAGGTCTACATCACAAGTTGTCATCCCTTCATTCCTAAAACTAGATGGAAGCAAAGTCCCCAAATTTGTTTCTATTGTAACATGGGATCACAGTATAGAAAAGGTTCAGATGCACTCATCTGGAGTCTCAGCTTCTGTTCATATGCTGAACAGATGTAACGGAACAACAATGCAGCTACATCTAACAGAAACACTAATTTAATAAATAATACCTTATGCCTAAGGCTACGACAGTCATGGGTATTTTTAGTTTAAAAAAAAAAAAAAGTCATGGACATGACATGGGCAATAAACAAAAATTCACAGCCTGTGACCTGTCCATGAATTGTACTATTAATAACCCTGACTAAATTTTAGCTGGGGAGTTGCTGCTCTGGAAGGGGCCCCCAGGGCAAGCGGCACCAGCTGCTGGGGGCCGCCCTCCCCTACTGCTCCAGCCGCCTCTGAGACCGCTCTAACAGTGGCCAGTGTGGCTGACCTCAGGGCCACCTGAACAGTTGTCCCGGGGGCCAGCTGCTTGGGTGGCCCTGAGGTCAGCCACACTGGCCACTGCAGAAGTCACGGAGGTCGTGGAAAGTCACAGAATCCGTGACTTGTGCATCCTCCATGACAGACACGGAGCCCTACTTATGTCTGTTCAATTGAATATGTAAAGCACAATATACATGAAAAGTGATCTTTTCAAAACCCCAGTAAAGTAAATAATTAGGTACTGGAGTAGATAAAGTGATTTGCTCCAGATCCCCCTGAAACACTGTCAGTGCAGTATTAAAATTCAAGAATTTGTGTCTCTCAATCAATGAGCTCATGCTGCACAAATTAAAATTCATGGAACAACCTTGCATTCTAGAAAGTTCTAAAATAAAGTTCATATCCCACTTACACAGCCGAGCCATCTACATTTTGTATCATTCATTCCACATATTGATTTTTCATAGAAAAACAGTAATTGATAGGTGTGAAAGGGGCACAACTGCCTCCCAAGCAGCTTCTGGTGACTGAATGTGGCACTATGGCCTGCCTCAGTTTCCCCCTCAACGGGGTAACAACGAGGTCACTTGAACAGCCCAGTCAAACAATACATCACTATCACTCCCTTGAAACACCATCAGAAAGGAGCACATGTACAATGGTTTACATGCTCTTACCTCAGAGCCCAGACAAAACTTAAAAGCCCAAAGCTAAAGTCTGGGTTCCAGCAGCTGCTGCTTCTGCTGTAAGGCCTCAGGTTGCTCCACTGCCTGGAGAGCTCTGCAGTCTTCCCCCTTCTTGGTCAGGATCTCCCCAAGGCACCTTGTCCAGGAGAGCTCTATAATCCCTTATCTAACTGCTTTAGGAGCACAGCTTCTGTGTGGCTTAATCTCCATCCAGGCTTTAGAGGAGCACTGTGTCTGCTTAGTTCAGACTTCCTGGGAGCTCCCCTTCCTCTGAAGCTTCCTTTTGTCTCAGGAGCCCACCTGTTCTTTACTTAATTAACTGCCTTCCAGCTACTTAGGCAGTTAACCATCCCCACATGGACAAGGTCTGGCTCATTCTCTTCAAGAGAGCTTGTCACAGGTCAGCTGGGCAAAAGGGCCAGCTCTGTGACAAGAGTATTAAAGCTTAACTGGTTTTCCTCTTAGTCACATAACAATATAAACTAACAAAAGCAGCTGGTTTTGCACTTTACCCTAGATCCCCTTTTTGCTTTCCTTTCTCCTCCTATTTCCCATTTTCCACAATATTCCTTCACACAGTGTCACTTTTCATCCAAACAGGATGGACACTCAAAGATTAGTCACTGACTGTAAGCTGAAGGTCACCAGGACCCATCAGTTACAGAAACAAGATTTCCCTAGTCAGTTTGGAATAGGGATCTCTGGCTGGGAGCGCGATGCCTGTTTTTAAATGCAGCAGTAGTCAGCTGGAACAAAGTCTCCAGCCATTCCTATTGTACTTTCTAAGTCTGCTGACTCATTTGAAAACTGTAAAGAGAAAAGGAGTATTCTAAAACCCAAACTAATTTCCATCTCTCACCACCAGCCTAGTTTTCATCTTCCCACACACCAAAAAATGAAAATATAAACTGACCCTGACAGAAAACTAGAGATTCAAGCTCTGTACCAAAAAATGATACCTACACTGTATCTACAAATGTACCAGACTAACACATACTGTATAGCTACTTTCTTAAACTGAGCTTACCAGTATTATGGATAAAAAAATGTTCTTTGTATTGTAGTTTTCATTAGTGATAAGACAATGTCAAAGTCTGGAAATATAATTCCTATTTTTTATATTTATGTATATACATACACATGCACATGCAAACACTTGGATGCTTATCAATATTATTTCAATCTGGAAGCCATGCCAAACAACAACCTGCTCTCTTTTGCTTAACCTGAAGTACTTCTTGGTTCAGTACCAGTGGAAATACCATGAGATTAGCCTCTCCTTTTGATTTCAGTATTTCCAGTCCTGACTAAAAGGAGGAGAATAATTTTGAAATGAGAATTCTAACAAAATTTTGCAAAACTGAGAAAAGCAAATTTGAGGGCAAAGACTCATGGTCTTATTTTATCTGAACCAGTTTAAATCCAATATCATCAAAAGAATACTGGACTAGCACATCAAAAATTGCTGCAATAAGACTAGTTATAAAGTTATTTTCCCAGACCTACTTTAAAGTAGATGCTCTGTTCAGAAGGCAACTCAGGAGGGCAAAAAAATATGATAAAACTGCTTTCAGTAAGTACATTCTTCCATCGAGCTTCAGCCAGTTACAATACTTCTCTTTTTGCTTTGATCTAACAAAGGTTACAGCTATGAAAAAACATGACTCATTATCACCTGTGGAGAAGTGAGGGCGGTGGAAGTAATTGCCTAAAATTACTCTGACAGAAAATTATCCTAAACCTGTTCATTTTTACTTGAAATTTTATTTAGAAGTACAGGGGAGGGGGGAAATTACTTGGACTTTTTTTCATTAAACTATAAACATAAAAACATGTAGAGATACCCACGAAAGCTTTCTAGCTGATAATTAAGGGTCAATATAAAAACATAAGAACAAAAACAATCATTCATAAAGAATAATTCATTCAAGTACTCCATTAAAAATAAATGGTCAAATTAACATAATACACTAGAAGCACATGACACTATTCAAAAGTAGTTCTACTGAATTGTCTATATAAAAATGCAATAACAAAGGCTAAGACTGACCAATAAACAGATTGAAGAAGATCAGTGCCCTTTAAGGCATAAGATTTTTTTTTTTTAAGTTTCATTCACATATTGTAAAGGTACATAACTGGATGAACTATAAACTCCCTTTGAGCTTAAAATATACAAAACACAATTAAAGAGCAATACAAAGAGAATTTTATAGGCTCTACTGCTACATGTTTTTAACCCAGAACCACTCATTGTTTCAATTACTGAAAAGCTCTCATGAAAAAGTCTTATTTAATTTCTTTAAAACTCTTTTGGTTTCATCCCAGTTAATTACTATAAGATCCTAGAAAAATTACTCTAAGGCAGTGTCTATACGAGAGAATTTTACAGAAGATTCCCACTAGTTCTATTACTGGTTCTGCCAAACTAATGGTGGCACTGACGTAGATAGACTCTTCAGCTTCTGGACCAAAATACACACTACTCTGAGATGCGAGTACACCGATTTCATGTGTTCAATGGATGTTAAGCATATCAGAAATCAGAAAAAGCCTTTTAACTTTATATTATAGCTAACAATTCTGCTTGTAATTTAGAGAACACTGCAAATACAAGCATTTTATATCAAATTGCCAAGAGAAAAATAGATAGTTTAAAATCAGAAATATAATTCCATATTATATATTGATCATAAAACCTGTGTAAGTTACTAAAAGTCACTTAGATATAATACTTAATTTAAACCATAATTTACTATTAAAGCACCTGGAAATAGAATAATTCTGCACAGAAAGCAAGAACCCAGTTTTCTTATTAATATACAGTGAATTTTAATTTTGACATAACAGTAAATCAATGCAGACAGGGCTATTAACACCAAGTTATTTATATAGAAATTCGTAAAAATATCATTTAAAAATAACATTATTTTTAAAAAAGTTCTACTTTATAATGAAAATAATAGCCCTGGCCTCCTTTGTAATTCAGCATTGACATATGAAAGTAGTTTGAGCATTAATTTAAAATTTGGAAAATCTTCCTGGCAATGCATAAGCCCTGTGCTTGTTTCCAGCACACTAGAAACATTGCTCTCCATTTTCAGATTACTAGAATGCTATCTTGAAATTTGGCATCAAAGGAAAGTCCCATATTCAATATAGCTGGACTTATTCCATGTATAAAGTAGAACCTCCAAGTTACGAACACCAGAGTTACAAACTGACCAGTCAATCAAACACCTCATTTGGAACAGGAAGTACAGAATCAGGCAGCCGGGGGGGGCGGGAGGGAAAGGCAAATACAGTATAGTACTGTGTTAAACGTAAACTACTTTAAAAAAGAGAAAGTTCAAAAAAAGATTTGACAAGGTACGGAAACTGTTTCTGTGCTTGTTTCATTTAAATTAAGATGGTTAAAAAGCAGCATTTTTCTTCTGCATAAAGTTTCAAAGCTGTATTAAGTCAATGTTTCGTTGTAAACTTTTGAATCCTTTCAGCATGTGTGGTGACGTAGATTTAATCTATTCAGATTGTAAACGCTTTGGGGCAGGGATTGGCTCTATTTGTTTGTACAGTTCAGAGCACAACAGGGCCCTGACCTCTCAGTGCTGCCGCAATACAAATACAATTTTTTTTTCCAAACTCCAATGATGAAGTTCTTTAATTTGTACAATGTTCCAGGAGCATTAACTTAAAAGCAGCCTTCAAAAGTTAAAACCTATAAAGGCATATGGCTAGCTGCTTTAAATCCGTAGCTACAAAAGAATGTTTTAAAATGTCTAGGCTGCAGTTTCTTTGTTAAGAAGAAAAACAGGAAGGCACCACTAGAGAAGAAAGAAATTCAGATGTCAAAGCAAAAACAGAAAGCAATTCTGCGACAGTATATAGGCTTTACAATTTCAAATTGTATGCATAGTCCAGAATATAGAGATGGTAAATGGCACCTTTCAGGGCCACACTGAAGACAGACTATCTGTACAATAGATGGATTGTGTAAATCTAACCAAATTCATTTTGCATGAAATAAATACCTTCTTTCTTGTTTTCCCATGAATGCAACATGGATAGCATGTTCCTCCATCACAAGCTGGTAATAAAGGGTATTAAAGCAGCAGTGCTCAACCATCAAATAACAGAATCAGGAGAGCACCAATACAGCTCCAATACAACACAATATTAGTTTGAATGAAATATTCTACTCAACATATTTCAAAATGCTTTACCAACTTAAGTAACAAAACTCTCACGCTGCTGTTTAAGAATCTTAAGCAGGGGAAGAAAGGTAACATTTGAAAACAGAGAGTTGATGCTTAGAGACACAGGAAAGCTTTTCGGATGGCAAGAACTCCAGAGGAGTTCTCACTTCATCCTCAGTGACAAGATGGTGGAAAAAAGATGGACAGAGGGAAGTAACAGATCCTGGGGAGCACTAATGGAGCTGTATGAGGGAGATACGAACATGGAAAAGCGTTTTTTGGATGGCATATGTGAGCTGAAGGCCAGGAGCTTAGTGTTGCCAGGAACTTAGTGTGGCCAGAGAAAAAGAGAATTATTACTTCAGAAGATCAGAGGGATAGCCGTGTTAGTCTGAATCTGTAAAAAGCAAGAAGAGTAAGAACCAACATATTTCAAAATGCTTTACGTGGTTCTTACCCACGAAAGCTTATGCTCCCAATACTTCTGTTAGTCTTAAAGGTGCCACGGGACCCTCTGTTACTTCTTACTTCAGAAGAGTCAACCCAAAAACAGATGAAGACATGCAGGAACATTCCAGCAGAGGAGTGAGCAAAAAAGTAAGAAAACACAGAACTGATGCAATTTTATCATAACCCAAGGAAATGGATATATTCTTTTGATTAAGAAAATATTATTTCTTTAATAGGTGCCTATTCTGGAATCTCTTAAAACAATTAACTTGTATCATCTCTATCATAGGTTAAAAAAAGGGCTAAGTCCCAGCATGCTCCTAGCAATACAAAACCTTCCTTCCTTCGCACCCCCAACAGTAACATTTTCAAAAGTACCTAAGTCCCATTTTCAAAAATGACTTGGACTTTGAAAGCCAACAGGACTTTGGCTCTTAAGTTCTTAAGTGATTTTTGAAAAATGGGACTTCGTGGTAAAATTTCCAAAAGCTCCTAATATTAAGGGGAAAATCTGGGCCTTAGCATGTGACCAGATAGGTAATAGATGCAGGCAACGGCAGACCAAAAGGGGTGGGAATGGTGCAGCAGGGGCCAACCCTCCTTTCTTGTCCCCTTTTGCAGCAGTTTGACCTCTCCCTTCCTCCCCCAAACACAGCCATAAAGCACAGTTCCCTTCATTCAGCCAGCCAGTCAAGTTCCCTCCCACTTAAAAGGTGCAGTGTGGTCATTTCCTTCAAGAGGCAAAAAATATATGACAATATACGGTACTAAATCAAAACACCATAACTAACACCAGTAGATTAAGATATGGTAGAAAGCATGGGAGTTCCAAGATTACAATCAGTCCTTTTCTATATATACGGGGCTCCTACATAAAAATTAAATGAAGGACAACAAATGTTGCATATATAAATCAGAAGAGGAAACATACATGTATATTCTATATAATAATAATGTAATCCTGGAAAGCAGGAAGTGAACATGGTAAAAAGGGTTTTGTTCAACTCTTTCTTAATGTGAGATGGCTCCTTTGACTCTTCATAACAAAACAAGTGATACTCCAGAAACAAAAGGAAACCCCATTTCCCTCCAAATTGTAGACTGGGTCATCTTGACAGGTGATTTTGCAGCCTACAGCCCCAATTCTGCAAAGACTTAACATCAATTACTTAAAATGGACTTGAAGTCAATGGGACTATTCACAGGGCAGAAAATTAAGCAGATCTGTAAAACTGCATGATCAGGTATTAGAATGGGCTCCCTTCCAATTAAATTACAACATGGAGACTTTTCAAGCAGTTGGACTCCTTTCATAAGCACTCATAATTAGTAATGTTTTATAATGAAGTATACACAACTATTTTGGAAAAACTTAAGCATGTTGACTACAGACTGGAAAATGTATGTTTCTGTACATTATACAGGTTACTGAAGATTGTTTGGCAGAGGGTTTTGTTTTTTGGTACTTTTTTTTTTTTTTTTAAGATAGGATTCTGGTCTTTGGTTCAGCTACATTAGAAGTTTCTGAGCACTTATTTCAGTTTTCATCTGACCAGAGAGAGTGAAAATGCTCATGTAATTCTTGCTAAATTATAACCTGACATGGTTTATGTCAAGGAAAAAGCAGAATACCTGTGGGCTAATAGCTATATTTTGCTTAAGTGAGTAGAAGGGATGCACATGGCAGCATGAAAATGAAGTTTACCTTTGTTCCTCATGACACCATCTCTTTAAAATAAAATTATTTTGTGAAATATAGTAAAACCTTTCCAAATCGCACTTCAACTCAAAAGCCCTATATTCTCACACACAAAAATAGGAGTTTCTAACATTTAGCAACAAACTAAAGGTTACCAGTTTGTAAACACTACAGCTGTACTGAGGTCTTTTATCACTGACTTCATTAATGTTACAAAATAGATAATACATTTACTGATCTATTATGTTATCAAATTAAAGAACTTGTCAAAATAAACAAACAGTCAATTTTGTACCCTTTTTATTGGGTGTTAGCTTACTTGCAAATTTGCAAAATTCAGTAATCCTCAATGGGTCTCCTACTCAGTGCAAATCAGTGAAAGTCTACTCAGTTCTTAACCGTATAATTGGAATATTGTGTAATTGGCTAAAATTCCTGGTAGTTATGCAATTAGTTGAACAAAATCCTGTTTTTAACAACAAAAGGGTAAAAGATACTCTATTTGTAGAGATTTAATTTAAAACTATACAAATATGCATTAAGTTGGGTTGCGTATCCATTTTTACTATGCTACAGGATAAAAATGAGGTTAATTCTATTTAAACATCAAAAATTCTTCCAAGATAGCATATGTATTTAAAGTCATAAGAAAAAGAGGATATTTGGAGCTCACACGCCAACAAGGACACACCACATAACTCCTACCTCTCTGACTTCATGGAGTTGACCAGTATATTGACTCTTGGCTCTCCGGGCTGCTGCAGGTGATTTGTGATGTGTAACGGTAACAACGGTTGGTCCACTTTGACCCTGATGTTTTTGACTACTAGGAGATGCAGAATTACTCATCCCAGGAGGAAGCAAAGACAAGTTTCTGTTTCGTGAGGAGGGAGTGCTCTAGAATAAACAATAGGATGTTAAAATGAAGAATTAAGATACATGAAAACATAATGTATGACCAAAAACTCTAAGGCTGCACTCTTCTCCTTATAAAACTGAACCTGGAGAACTATAGGCACTCAAGGCTTACTGATGACAAAAAACGCTGATAACAAGTATAGTGAAATTATGGCAAGGATCAATCCTGATAATGCAGAAGTCGCTTACTATCTACCTGGTTTGTTGAGATTTCAGAAGTAGGCTTCCCTAGCTCTGGCGAGTAATTTCAAAACATTGCTCTATATTAATATGCTGGAAATGTCTTTGTAGCCAAACACACAAACCTTTTAAAGAGGGTAAATCTGCTTTTCTAAGCACAAAAGAATCTCAATTACGCTGATACAACTAGATTTTATAAAGTCACTGACCTGTAATTCACGAGGCATGCTTGCTGATTTTACAAAAAGGTATTTAGTTAAAGTTAATGCTTTCCCCTGATTAGTTTCTGAAATAGTTTGATGCTTCCTTTGCATAATTTTCAAAGCAGCAGCCATTGTAAGGCCCATACTCCAGGTTAAATTAAAATGTGAAGCAGAAGTGTGCTTTGAAAGTGCCAAGAGATATTTTGGGGAGTGGATGAGGACAGGAGAGGGAGGCAATGGGGTAAGAGGGAGGCAGTGGGAGCCAGGGGCGCTTGGGGGTGAAGCCCAAGGGAGGCAGCAGGGACCAGGGGCACAGGAGGTGGGGTGGGTGGAGAGTCCGGGGGAACACAAGTGCAGTTCCCCTGAAACTGTGACAATGATATTTTATTTCATTTTTTCTAAAGGCCCAAATCCAGCAAAGTACTTAAACGTGCTTAAACGTTCCATTGATTTCAATGTGACTACTCACATGCTTATAACTGAGCATATGCTTAAGAGTTTGCTTGATTGGGGCCTTAATGTCAGAACATATTATACTAAATAATAATAAAGAACTGGAAAGTCACACTATTAAACTTTGTGATGTTAACAGCAAAAGTGGGTCAGCTGTGAAGCTTCCATCCAAATTCAAGTTCCTCAACTTCAGATCTAAACCCAAACCACTTCACAAGAGTGTTGGGATTCGGAATTCTGAACTGGCCCATCATGAAAATAAATGAGCCGTGAAGGTGAAATCTGGACCTAGATCTGATCTTCCTCATGTTTCTGAGTGATTTGGATTCTGTGTCCTAGTTTTGGGTCCATCTCTAGTTAATAGTGAACTGTAAAGAGAGAAGGGAATGGCAGGCAAGCCGAGAAACGTGACTTGACCGTCCCTGCTAACTGGGCTGAGCACAGAAATCTGTTTTAATTTACTTTCCAAAAATTCTTTCAAACCACTATCCTTCTGCATTGAAATCTGTTTTACAGGTTTGCTAATGACACCCCATATTTATCATTCTGTGATACTACAGATACCAGAAGAGACATCATAGCCACAAGGAAGGTTAGCATGAGATTACTGGTACTTGTGATACCCAAGAGAGCCAATGTCTCCTTGTAAACCCAGAAGAGAGAGCAGATTCAAATGGAGAGGGAAAAAAATTGTATAAGGTTAAATTAGAACTGATTCCTGACATAATTATTGGTTGCTGATACTATCACAAGAGCTCTAAAAATTATATCAAATGATTGTTTTGCAAATATCTGTTCTTCAAATTGATATAAAACACCAGTGTAATCCAGAGCTTCTTTGTGTGTAGCTTGCTTTTAGAAGAGTCTCTATCTGCTGTTACATAATGTCATAAGACATTCGAAGTAGCCAGGGCAGGCTCCAGGCACCAGCATAGCAAGCAGGTGCCTGGGGCGGCCAACGAAGAGGAGGGCGGCATGTCTGGCCGTTCAGCAGCAATGGCGGCAATTCAGCGAAGGACCTGCCACCGAATTGCCGCCAATCACACTTTTGGGGGCGGGGGAGGGGGGCTGCTTGGGGCGGCAGAAACGCTAGAGCTGACCCTGGAAGTTGCTCTAGAAATCAAAACTCCTTTGTCTCGAGTGCCTGCCCTGAACCTCACTGCATAACACAGAACCTTTAAATTGTATCCTCCCCTCCCTGTCAGCAGTTACCAGTCTCCTCTACTATTAATAATGGTCTGAGTTTTTTCCCCCCTCTATGAGTTCAATTGTTCATATATCTGATCTTTTAATAGGGTTGCTACTCCATGGCTTATTCACTGCGTCACTCGAAGTTATTTTATACTAGAGAAAGCCTGAAGTATTGCAGTTTCAGCCAGGCACACAGATGTATCAGATCACATATAATGTATCATTGCAGATATCACAGTGATAGATGCTTTAGTGTGTTATCTATATGTGGTCCATCACAGCCTAGGCTATTTTTGTCCATGTTTGAAAAATGTTGTTAGTGGTTTAATTTCCACACCTAGAGAGATCTATGTAATGTGCTTGCTAAGCTTCTTCCTTCTGTTTTATTATATTCTTGTTATATGCATACATCTTTTGTTTTGATTTTATTTTAGTATCAGACAAAATGGCATGTATTGTACACTGACAACATTTTAATAAAAATGAGGGTGGCATAGATGCAATATTTTGAGTAAAATACAGGTATGATCCCCACTATTTCTACATACAAGTTCTATATATTCATACTTGCAAAGAACAGGTAGATGAGTTTTCATAGTTGCAAAGAGAATTATTGTAATAAGTTAATGGAAATGGAAGAGGAAGTCTTATTTTCACCAGTAGTGCCTATATACTCAGAATGGCCTCAAATTTGAAACAGTATATTGTAATTTGGCCAGTAAATAGCAACTGAAAGTATTCTCCTTTTTATCCCTCAAAGGCTAGTTAATGACACTGCAATCACGTATAATGACTGTCACTTTCATTAAAAGGTATTCGATCTAAAACTGACAAGCTTAATTTATAATTAGCATTGGG
This sequence comes from Trachemys scripta elegans, assembly GCF_013100865.1. NCBI lineage: Eukaryota > Metazoa > Chordata > Testudines > Emydidae > Trachemys > Trachemys scripta. The sequence continues at coordinate 72,459,230 of NC_048299.1, forward strand.
ATTAAAGTCAGACATTGTGTATAACAGTCATGGTAATAGTAAATTTTGTCAACTCCAGATAATCCACTTTACCAACACATATAAAAGAGGCAAGGAGGGGACTTTGTTACATATTTTAGGAGAGCAATTAACTCTACACTCAGCCAAAAGATTGAGACATCTGGTATGTCAGAACCTGATACTATAAGCCCTACACGTGCAGAACATACACTGCATAGAGAGTAGTCGCAGTAACAAAACACAGAGTACATAGATCTGGTTTAATGTATATGCTCATCATACACAAACACGCTTCAGAAGTCATAACCCAATCCTGCAAACATGGCTAAGTGCAGGGTTTGCTACCGTGACTAACTGCAGTTATAAGCATCAGCCATCCATTAAACTAACCATCATTGCTGGTGTTTTCCACTTGTGTTAAACAGAACTTGGACTAAAATGAGAGGCTTATTGTTTTTAAGTTATCTTTGGTTATATGGTATTGCTTAGATACAATTACAACTGAAGATATTTACAACACTGGGGAATCTAGATTCTTTACCACTGATGACTCGAGCCTTCCCTCTTATTAGAAGGCTTACTGAAATAGGCTGTATCTAAGTATATCAAAACATCACATACTTCCGGTATGATAAACATACAAGATAGATTTTTCCTTTTAAAAATCTGACTACCAACATAATGTATCCAATGGTAAAAAGGGGAAGGGAGAATCCTGGTAATGGGATATTTTTCAGAACAAGATTTGAAGCCTACCTCTCTCCGTACACTTCAGAGCCTGAACTCCAGCCCAAGCCACAACTTCCAAGCACTGTCTACACAGCTATTGTGAACGCACTAGTCTGAGCCCCGCAAGCCCAAGCCTGTGGACCCAAGCTGACAAGCTCACTCCAAAATGCTGTGCCTACATCCTCTATAGGACGCCAAGCAGGTTAGGGAAAGAGCAGCTCACTCAGTCCATCCTTACTATCTCTTCAGTCATTGCCTCAACCCCTGTCGTTCCTCCTCCTACCTTCCATCTAATCTGAGAACAGCTCCTCTGATCCACCACCCCATCCTGAACAAGGCTCAGATTTAGAGCTGGATGTAGGGCAGCTTTGAACATTCAATAACAGGGTGTGTTTTGATTGGTTTAGTAGATGTTCTCTCTATTAAAACGGGCTACAGGTCACAAAAATATCATACCTTTATTTACTTCTAGTAAATTCAGCCCTATGTGAAGTTCTAACATACCAGAGTTATCCCAAAGTAAGTGGTTATTTATCCAAAACCAAGTGCCTACCCACATGACAAGATTAAAGAAGTTGCAATTCTGAATTTTGTTTTAGTTCTCTGCAGAAGCACTTTGATGTGAAGTGTGATCAAGCACAGTATAAAAATAAAATGGCATTTATTATTCAGTTTTATGAAATAGTTACTGCATCTAACTTATCTTTCATATAGTTCTGCTCTTATAATCATCTCACTTATATTATTCCTTTGGGAGATTACTGAAGATGAAATTTTAGTAACCTATAAAATTTCACCACACAAGAGAGAAGACTTGTCAAAATGTCATATCAGATCAAGACTGCCACTGATAAAGATTAACAAATTAACAAAAATGGACTGAACATTTTTTTTACTTGACTAAAGTAGAGTTTATCTGAACTGTCTGTGCCTATGGTACATATTTAGATTAATCAAAACTCAAAAAAAGGCACCATGCATATGCTTTGTGCATACCTGACATAAATGCCATACTTGGGACATATTTTTAAGTTAAGGTAACATACTGCAAATTCCTCCTCCTCAAACAATTCCCTCCCATTTTCAATTGTCTGGGGAAAAAAGATGAGTCTTGCAATGTGCCTGAAGATCATCATTAATATCAGCTGCATCTTTACTTACTTTAAGACTCCAGTATAAATATTTTACTGTCCCCTCAACTTTCCAGGGGTAGGTGTTACAGAAAAGTTCTAGTATACGTACTGCTTTTACTTTAAGAGTTCATTCACTGGTTGCAGTTAGTGTGTCACTTCAGGACTAACTACAGAAAATGCTTCTTTTTGTGCAGACTGCAACATTACTTGATACATTTTCCATGCATCATCCAGAATTCTAGAGAACTGCAAACTACTTTTGTCATACAGATGTAGTTTAAGTGTTGATGCTTTCAAGAAATAGCAAAGTTTACTACCAAAAATGACAACCAGCAAGAAATAGATTTCCATAGCAATAGTAATTTTAAATGTATACAGATATAGGGCTTCTCATTTCAAATGATCCCAAAAAGTGCTATAAAAAAAAAATACAAGGATCACTTAATCCACCACTGAAATGCAGCTACTTTTGGATTAGCATATCAGAGCTGTTCAACAGCACAAAGTAGCACTATGGAATAATTTAAGAAAAATGAAAAATATCACTTGCATTTGAAATTCTGATATGGGAGGATTAGTTGAGCAACAGTTGGCTCAGTTGGAAATTAGACAAGATAATGAGTAAAAGCTTCCTCCATAGCTTAAAATATGTGAAACATCCAATGTCAATCTCACATGACTAGCATTTCCTGTCTCCCAGAACCACTGGTTCTATATTGACTCACAAAGAAGAGTGTAATGTACTAAATCAGGGGTAGGCAACCTTTCAGAAGTGGTGTGCCAAGTCTTCATTTATTCACTTTAATTTGAAGTTTCGCGTGCCGGTAATACACCTTAACATTTTTTAGAAGGTGTCTCTCTAAGTCTATATTATATAACTAAATATTGTTGTATGTAAAGTAAACAAGGTTTTCAAAATGTTTAAGAAGCTTCATTTAAAGTTAAATTAAAATGCTGATCTTATGCCGCCAGCCTGCTCAGCCCGCTTCCAGCCTGGGGTTCTGTTCACCTAGGCCTGCAGCGGGCTGAGCAGGGCCTGTGGCCAGGACGCCGGCTGGCGAGGGGCCGGCCGCCCCGGCCCCGGAGCGGGGGGGGGGGGGGGGGATTCAGGGCAGAGGGTGCAGGGCAGAAGGCTGGGTGTGTGTGGGGGGGTTCAGAGGTCAGGGCAGAGGGGTGGGAGTGTGTGCAGGTACAGCGCAGAAGGCTGGGTGTTGGGGGACTCGAGGTCAGGGCAGAGGGCTGGGGGGGTGTGGAGGTGCAGGGCAGAAGACTGGGTGTTGGGGGTGACTCGAGGTCAGGGCAGAGGGCTGGGGGTGTGGGGGGTGCAGGGCAGAGGGCTGGGGTGCTCGGCTCGTGACGGTGCTCCCTGCCCTGAGCGGCTCATGGCAGGGGGCTGGAAGGGATATGCCTTGTTCCACCCCCTTCCCCAAAGCCCGTCCCTACCTCTCTCTGCCTGCTCTACGGAGCAGCGAGGACGGTGCCGCTCGGCTCTGCTCTGCTCCCCATCCCCCTCTCAAGGGCCATCACCGGCAGGGAGAGGGAGGGGGAGGAGGAGGGGCCGGAATGCACCACGCTGTGGGAAAAAATGGGGGAGAGGGGAAGCTTGGGAAGCCGCTGAGTGGGGCTGGGGGCCGGGACCACCCCCCACACCGCTCTCCCCTGCGGAGGCAAGAGGCAGAAGCTTGGTCCTGCGGCAGCCAAGCTTCCCTCCTCCCCTGCTTCTTCCCCCCAGGCATGGCGCTTTCCGGCCCCTCCGCCCCTCCTCCTCCTCCTCTCACCGGGCAGGCAGCGTGCCACTCAAAATCGGCTCATGTACCATGTTTGGCACATGTGCCATAGGTTGCCGACCCCGTACTAAATTATCCAAACCAGGGGCGGCGGGACTGCCCACATTACCGCGTGGCTACGGTAGCACTGTGACATGGGATGTGTAGTCACGCTTTATCACTGGGGGAGAGCTCTTCCGGCAATAAAAAAATAACCACCCCAATGAGAGATGGTAGCTTTATCGCCGGGAGCACTGTCTATACCGGCGCTTTTCAGTGCTAAAACTTTTGTCGCTCAGGGGGGCGTTTTTTCACACCCCTGAATGACTGACCTTTTAGCGCTGAAAGTGGCAGTGTAGACACAGCCTAAGGCGGCTTCCTGCCCACCCGCTCCACACACTCCGGGAAGCAGCCGGCACGTCCCTGCCAGCCCCAGGGAGGGAGTGGGCGGTCTCAATGCCCTGCCCCTTCCCCGTGTGCCAAGTCGCTGCAGGAGGGGTGTGCGGATCGTTTTTGGGAGCTGACACCACACGAGGTAAACGCTGACCCTCTGACCCCCCTCCTGCACCCCAACCCCCTGCCCCAGCCCAGAGCCCACACCCAGTACCCAAACTCCCTCCCAGAGCCTTAGGCCAGGGGAGAGGGGGGTAGGACTTGGACGTCTTTTGGGCACCACCAAAAATTATCCAAACCTGCCGCCTCTGACCCAAACCATACATTTTGCACATGTCCCCACCTAAATACTCTTCCTTGCCTTATTCTACTTATCATATGGGGTTCTGATGGAGCCACAATACAAACTACTACAACTAGAGACTAAAATACGGTGCCTATGACTGAGTGACACTTTCTTACCAACAGATCAAGGGACAGAGAGGAAATATGGATTTTAAGTTGGCACTCATTAACATTCACAAGCCTTGTGAATAGGAGAGGAAGCAGTAGACGTGATTTATCTTGACTTTAGTAAGGCTTTTGATAGGGTCTCACATGATCTTCTCAAACAAACTAAGAAAATACACCTAGATGGAGCTACTATTAGGTGGGTGTATAACTGGCTGGAAAACCATTCCCAGAAAGTAGTTATCAGTGGTTCAGAGTCAAGCTGGAAGGACAGATTGAGCGGGGTCCCACAAGAATCACTTTTGGATCCGGTTCTGCTCAATATCTTCATCAATGATTTAGATAATGGCATAGAAAGTACACTTCTAAAGTTTGCGGACAATACCAAGCCGGGAGGGGTTGCAAGTGCTTTGGAGGATAGGATTACAATTCAAAATGATCTGGACAAACGGGAGAAATGGTCTGAAGTAAATAGGATGAAATTCAGTAAGGACAAATGCAAAGTACTCCACTTGGGAGGGAACAATCAGTTGCACGCATACAAAATGAGAAATGACTGCCTAGGAAGGAGTACTGCAGAAAGGCATCTGGGGGTCATAGTGAATCACAAGCTAAATATGAGTCAACACTATAACACTGTTGCAAAAAAAGCAAACATAATTTTGGGATGTATTAGCAGGAGTGTTGTAAGTAAGACACGAGAAGTAATTATTTCACTCTACTCCACACTGATTAGGCCTCAACTGGAGTATTGTGCCGAGTTCTGGGTGCCACATTTCAGGAAAGATGTGGACAAACAAAGATATGGAGAAAGTCCAGAGAAGAGCAACAAAAATGACTAAAAAGTCTAGAAAACAGGACATATGAGGAAAAATTGGATTTGTTTAGTCTGGAGAAGAGAAGACTGGGGGGGGGGACACAATAACAGTTTTCAAGTACATAAAAGGTTGTTACAAGGAAACGTGAGAAAAATTGTTCTCCTTAACCTCTGAGTTAAGGTTGGACATTAGAAAAAACTTCCTGTCAGGGTAGTTAAGCAATGGAATAAATTGTCTAGGGAGTTTGTGGAATCTCCTCATTGGAGATTTTTAATGAGCATCTGTCAGGGATGGTCTAGATAATACTTAATCCTGCCATGAGTGCAGGGGACTGGACTAGGTGACCTCTTCAGGTCCCGTCCAGTCCTACAATTCTATGATTAAAATAAATAGATAGCGAATTTAATACCAGTTTCTTAGAGAGTTTTCGATCATTGATTTATTGCTGTATGTTCAGTCTCCTTCCAGTTGTGGAAGGGTTGGTTATATCTATAGGCAGCCCTTTTGTATTATTCTGTGTTTTTAATTTATGGGATTGTGAAACAGAGACCCATTGGTGGCTCACTACTTTGTGTCAGCAACTCTTATTAGGACCGAGAAACACACTACACCTAACATATTGCTGTCACAGTATTTCTCTATAAAGCACGTCAAGTGAGATATCAAATGAAAACCAGTGAGACGTTGATCATTATCATCATTGTGAAATGTATGTATTAACACTGTAAGAAGACTTATGGATACTTCCTGATATTATGTTGTAAAGTCTAACAAGGAAGAATGGACAAAGAGGTCTTCTGCTATTCAACTATCTCTGTCTCTAATGTAAGGCCTGGTCCGCACTAAGTCCCCACTTCGGACTAAGGTACGCAAATTCAGTACCTGAATTCGAAGTACCTTAGTCCGAACTTACCGCGGGTCCAGACGCGGCAGGAAGGCTCCCCCGTCGATGCCGCGTACTCCTCTCGGCGAGCTGGAGTACCGGCGCCGACTGCGAGCACTTCCGGGATCGATCCCAGAACATCGATTGCGTGCCACCGGACCCTCCGGTAAGTGAAGACAAGCCTAAGTTAACCACTGCGAAGCCACTTCACACTTGCAAGTGACGTAAACTGGAAAAACAAGTTTAAAAGGGGGGTGTAAAGGCAGCATGGCACTGGCACCCAGGAACAAGCAGCATGGGAGGACAGTCTTATCTGAGGGTACTCTTCAAAAGGGGATACATTTCAAAGGTTTGCTGGACTACAAGAATCCCCTTTGGTTATCCATTTCACTGACGAACACCCTTTAATACAGAGGGAGGTGGTTCATGAAAAATCTGGATCCTGATTTGATTGAAAATCAGCAAGCTCTGCAAAAGGACTTTGAGGGTGAGAAACTCTCTCAAAGGAGTGTAGCTTGTTAAAGTTACAATGAGTCTTTTAGAAGCGTATTACACTTTTGTTTTATTTGTAAGCATGTTTCCTTTCTGAATACTTACTTGAATCTGTGAATCTCTGTTAATAAACCTTTATTTATAGTGAAAACAAATACATTACAGTGCGATGTTGTTAGAAAGGACCTGATCTTGAGTTGTAACCTTCCAGTGATATGTAAGTCTCTTTGGAGACAGAGGACTTGGTAATTACTATGAGTATCTAGTGATAGGGGCTGGGCACTATAGGGAGGCACTAAAGGATGGCAGAGCTGAGATTGTTTGGGTGGCTAACAGACTGGGGTGACAGGGAACTGATACCCAGTTTAGCACCAGCAAGTCTCTCTCTTGCTGAGGTTGGGGAAAGTATCTGAGAACTAGTGGTACTTAAGTGGAGATAGCCTGCATCCATAATGCAGAGTGGTCATGTTAGCAGCTGACTGAGTTGTTCTAACTCAAATTTTAGCCTGCACCCCCTGATGGACCAGCTATCTTGAGTTAAATCACCACCACACCTGATGATGAGTTTGGGGCAACACCTGAGTTAAAGCTTGTCATCACTGCAAAGTTAAGAGGACAAGTCTCATTGAGCTTCAATGGGACTCATGTCTCTTAAGTTAGTACTTTTGAAAATCCCAGCCTCGGCTGTGTACCCCAAACAAAACTTACTGTAGATATTGATTAGTACTAACTTCATACATTTGAAGTTTGTCATGCCATTCCTCTATTTCTATGCATGTTCTGCTCTTGTGAGCACTCTGCAGGGGATTGAAATTAACAAGCATCATACTGTGAATTACAATTTTGCTGTGGTGTTTAAAAGGAAAATGTACATCGGTTATTGCTTTTCCTTTCCTTAAACCAGAACTGCATCATGCAAAATTGAATGATCCTTACAGAGCAATTTAAAATAGATTGTATGACATTTGCAAAGCAAACCTACTAGCAATACTGTAACTGAATAACACACCATAGTATCATGTTCTAACTTCTATATTCCCTAAACCAGGCCTGCACAACATGCAGCCCAGGGGCCGCATGCGGCCCACGGGGGCTCACTGTGCGGCCCGTGGGGGGTGAGTAGGCAAGCAGCGGGTGAGGGAGGGGGCTGAGGAACAGGGCCGGCACTAGGTTTTTTGCTGCCCCAAGCAAAGAAAATTTTGGCTGCCCCTCCCCACTGCACCCTCCTGCCGCCCCAGCCCTAGGTCACTGGTAACTTGCTCCCAGGGTGGGTCATTCAGCAGGAATTTTGGATGTGCACAGAACACAGACTGGATTGGTTCCCATATGGTTACAGAACTGCAGTGAAGTGGAACAGTTTTCAGCTTGTGTGATTGGAGGATATCTGGATGCATATTATAAGACTGTCCTACGTAAATGAGGAAAAGTTGAGGTGCCTTTATTATTCTTTTGTTCCATTCTTTGTTTCTATGGGAAATTTGCCAATGCAATATCACTGTCTTCCTTTTAAACAAATAAAACTAAAACTTAAAAAAAAAAAAAAAATAATAATAAAAAGCAATGGCTATTGAAAATAGCAATTCCAGTCCTAATAACCACTGGGAAGCATTTCTTGCTCAATTTATTCTACTTTTTCTACAGCAAGTTACAGTGGATCAGTATATTTGATTTGGGAGAAATGAAGTAACAGCTGCCCAAATTGAGCTTGAGCACTCCTGAATTTTGAGGGTGTTCAAATCTGGAAGGCAGGTGCTGGATTCCCTTTCTGAATATTAGCTAAATCTGGAAAAGAAAAGTCAATTTCTGCTTCCTTGGCTCAGAAGTGTAAATCCTCCTACGTGCCTCGTACTGTATCTAAAACTGGCCAATCTAGTAGAGCCTCCCCTCCCTTACTTTTCATTTTAAATTCTAGTGGGATCCACGTACCTGCCTTGCTAGGCTTCAGATAGAGAGATGCAATGTCCATTTAGTCTATCCAATTCTTTCTTTGGGGGAGAGCCTAGGGCTGGGGTGGCAGGAAGTGCGGGTGCGGGGGGGAGGGGGGAGAAGAAGAGCCCAGGACTGGGGCAGCAGGAGGTGCAGGTGGGGGCCAGAACTGAGGTGGCAGGGGGTGCGGGGAGAGCACAGGGCTGGGGCAGCAGGGGGTGGAGCCCAGGGCTGGGGCGGCAGGAGATGCGGGTGGGGGCCAGAGCTGGGGCGGCAGGGGGTGCGGGGAGAGCCAAGGGCTGGGGCGGCAGGGGGTGGGGGCCAGGGCTGGGGTGGCAGGAGATGCGGTTGTGGGGAGAGCCCAGGGCTGGGGCAGCAGGAGGTGCAGGTGGGGGCCAGAGCTGGGGCAGCAGGGGGTGTGGGCGGGGGAGAGTCCAGGGCTGGGGCAACACAGGGATGCGGGGGGGAGCCCAGGGCTGGGATGCGGGGGGCGGCAAAAAACCTAGAGCTGGCTCTGTCCCTACCATTTACAGCAAGCTGCAGCATGAGGTTTCAGTTCCACACTCCTTTCCCCTCCCTTTCCTGTTAATTGCGGCCGAGGGAATACTGGGAAATGTAGTTCTTTCCCTGCTCCAGGGCTGGCTCTATAGGCAGCGAGCTAACCAAGGAACTACAGCTCCCAGGGCTCCCTGTTGGTTCTCAGCTCCCATGCTGGATTCTTGCACCCCTGCAAATTTGCCACCCCAAGCACCTGCTTGCTTTGCTGGTGCCTAGAGCCTGCCCTGCTGAGGAGACAAGGAGGCAGGTAGTGGCGGGGGGTGAGTAGGCGAGCCGGGGGGCTGAGGAAGTGAGCAGGGGGGCAGTGACGGGGGGGGCAGGTGAGCCGGCGGTGGGGGAGGAGGCGGCTGTGGAGGCGGGCAGTGGCAGGGGTGCAGGTGAGCCAGCGGCGGGGGAGGGGAGCGGAGGAGGCAAGTGGACAGGCAGTGGGGGGGGGGCTAGGTGAGCCAGCGGTGGGGAAGGCGAGAGGGTGGGCAATGGCGGAGGGGCAGGTGAGCCGGCGGCTGAGGAGGCAAGTGGGTGGGCAGGGGGGCAGGTGAGCCGGCGGCCGGGGGCTGAGGAGGCGAGCGGCGAGTTGGTGGCTGACCTGTTCTACTGATCTGGTCTGGCTCCCATCCCCTCTCCAAGGGTTGCAGCTGTCTGAAAGTGCCTGCCTTCCACCCTTCCTCATTCACACCTCATTCATTCAACAGAGCAATTGATTACAAAGTGGGGGGGAAGATCTTATTCTACTTCTAGCAAAAAGACAGTTTTCTTTTACCTTAATTATACTACCTTAGGGGCCCGCTATAACATATTAGCGTGGTTCTATACCGCTGTTTCGGTGGGGCGGTGCTAGGGAAGGAGGGTTTGTTTCCGCAGGGTGGGCGGCGCTGGGGGGGGTTGTTTCGGGGCGGCTGGGCAGAGTTGAGGGGGGTGTTTCGGCAGCGCTGCGGGGGTTGTTTCAGGGGGCTGGATGGCGCTGGGGAGGGGTTCAGCACTCAGCTGTTTTCTTTTGAGTAATATGGCCCTTGCTGCTTTACGAGTTGTGCAGGCCTGCCCTAAACAAATGTTTCCTGAAGTCTGGTCCACAAACCAGCAGCTGTCTAAGGAGTGCCTGCTAGCCACATGGTGCTACTCTCCTCTATGTTTCCAGCTGCTAAACTGCACTCAGAAGAAACTAAAGTAAAATTAGGAAAACATGTAATGTACTTTCCCATGTAAGCAATTGCTGCAGATGCCAGGAGGGTGTTATTTGATCAGCAACAAAGGGGAGGTAGTCCACACTATCATGAACAGGAAAGGGAGGTGGGTCCACCAGACAATAACTCTGTTAAGATGAGCTTTGAACAGTTTGAGAGCCCCCTTCCCTAAACTGTGTTCTCTCCTAGAAAAATAAGCAATTTCCTTAGACTTATTTATAATTCAGATAAACTATGTTTTCAGACATGAATATTCATGTATTACTGCTGGGAGCCGAGCAGTCTCTCTGTTTCTTTCTGAATTTTTAATATTAATCTGTATTTTAGATACGATCATCCATGGTCTGTTCACTAATATTATTATATGTTTAAAATGCAATGGACACCCAGTTCCCCTTAAATCAACATTTTAATCTAGAAAATGCACTTGTTTTTCTCCTGTAAATTACTTATTTTATGTAGCTCAGTTTCAATTTTACATTTTCATGAATCAAGAGGGGAGGGTTTTTTAAAAATAGAGGAGAATTTGAACAAGATCAGGATTTATCCACTTGAGGTGGCAAATATAAAAAGCCTACTTTTCTAAAAAGAAATGTAAAATCAAATAATTGAAAACTTAGTATTTAACGCTAGGAAAGGATCAGTAAAGATGCTGGGAAACTGCCCACTATTAACAATTGGAATGAGATTACCGACTCACTTCACAAAGGGTATCCTTCCACTAGAACCTTTAACTAAAGTTAGCTGACTGCTAATTAACTCGGGTTAGCCAACACATTTGTACACCCTAGTCTTGGCACTTCACAAATATTTGTTCCACAACACAAATGGTTTACATTAGGTAGAGGGTAGACAGACAAACTTTTGTGGAGTGTCCAGACTAATGTGTACAAACGTGTTAGATAACTCAAGTTAATTAGCAATCAATTAACTCAAGTTTGAAAAACTAGTGTAGACAAACCCACAGATCACCAAACTATTAACTTGAGCCATAGACAGACCAGATTTGAACCAGCGGCAGAGGTTGGATTCCATATATCATTATCTATCCTCCAAACCAAGTCCCCTCTTCGTAAAAGAAGAAAAATTACATATTATCCCTCAATATTCACTTTACATCTTTCAAGAATTCCACACTTCAATTTGTAAAATGTTAGGAAGCTCAACTTTTTCTTATCTAACTTTGGGAGCAAACAAGACCACCCATTATTCTTTGAAACCAAACAATTTTCAGTGATTTATACTACCACATTGATATGCTGCCTTATAGAAATTATAAATTAATGGAGATATCCCATCTCCTAAAACTGGAAGGGACCTTGCAAGGTCATCGAGTCCAGCCCCCTGCCTTCACTAGCAGGACCAAGTACTGATTTTGCCCCAGATCCCCAAGTGGCCCCCTCAAGGATTGAACTCACAATCCTGGGTTTAGCAGGCCAACGCTCAAACCACTGAGCTATCCCTCCCTCACACAGTATAATCATTTTCATACCCAAGTCTATGTATGGATTAACTTCCCAGCTACTTTCCTAACCTATTAAACCTTTATTATTCCAGCTGTTTAGTAACACACTTCAGACCTCTGAAGTGCCATACATTAACCAAAAGATATGAAGCAATCACAATATCTTCCTATGTTTATTCCCTTTGGAAATCCCTAAATTCCACTGTCCAGTCAATCTATCTCCCTCTCAACACTTACTCATGCTACTTTATCTTAAAGCTGAAAAGCAGGCAGAATAGATACCACTAGCGTGTGTTATTTATGAAAGGCTTTGAGAGAAATGTAAAAAAATGCTATACAAATAGAAGTTGACTGCTGTTATTAATGGATTAATTTTTCATGTTATCCTGTTCTTAACTTACTCCAGTTATATCCAACAATGCTATTTCTTTCCCATTATTATTTACCTTAGAATTACCTTCCGTGTGGTATTTGGCACAGGATCGGAGCTGAGTCACCCAGTATTGTTTTTCCTTTGCATCAGCAGCTAGAACAGAAACAAAAAAAGTGCAAAAATTGTGCATAAGCCAATTGACATTACAGAAAAGGGAATGTTTCCAGCACTTGATAACAGTTTAAAAGTAACTTACCTAAGTGAAATTAAAAGTCTATTTATTGCATGAGGCCTTGTAAAAGTGCACCAGGCTAAACCAATTTAGTTAAATCAGTTACATTTTCTCAGAGACAAAGCCTAAGCCTCAACCTAAGAAGACACTGTGTGACTGAAGAAAGAAAAATAACTAGTTTTCCACAACTAATTCATCCATATGATGCAGTAAAAACTCTTAGTTATTAAAATAGTTACTTTGTGAATTAGATTTATTTTAATTTGCTCCCAAATAAACATCACCCCAAATAATCAATTTAACTATTTTTACTTTGCAATGGAAAAGATGGAGTAAGAAATATTTAATTAAATAATTAGTTTAATATAATATTATTTTGGCAGGTGCTTTTGGGACCTTAAAAAGTTGCCTTTTTTCCTCCTTCATGGTATATAAAGGAAGCCTAAAAAAATAAAAATTGGTGGTTTTTTTAAAGAGGGTTTTTATTATACTAGAAAGTTGTGCCACTTTAAACTATCCCAGTACAACCCACCCGTAGTGTGGATGCAGTTATCTCTGTGTAAACGTTCTTTATATTGGTACAGCTATTCCCATATGGGAAGGGGAATACATGTACTGAAAGAAACCGCCTTTACACCAGGATAATTATCCACACTAGGGTCTGCAACAGTATAACTATTTGGGTAAAAAGTAAAATAAATGAATTGTATCCCTAACCAAAAGTTAGACCAGTAAAACTTTCAAGTTTAGATCCAGCCTTAGATATATCAAGAATGTAAAGTTGGTTTTGTGTAGTTTTTCTGGAAGACTGTTGGGTGTCAGAAGCTGTGAATACTTAACCATTACATTGAAGTGCACAAGGATGTTGAATCTTTAATAGTCTTCCTCCACTCACATGTTAATCAATCACTGAAGTTAAGTAAGTTTTACCAACCTCCCTCCCAAAAAAAATTTTAAGTAAATTCAATTCAGTAAGAGTTTTATACTCTGACTAAAAATCTCTAAAAACCCTAACATGCTGCCTTGATGCACTGAAAAGCAGCATAAAAGGGCACAAGCTCAATTTTTCTCCCCTTTGCACATCACCTTTAAAATTATTGGAAAACAGTGTTTGCAATTTATACCAGTACGCATTCTATAAGAGAGTATTAAATGTATAATTCAGTTATGATGCATCAACTACTAAAAATTCTTATTAGCAAACCACTTTGAATCATCATTAAATGCCATATCAACATTAAGAACACAAATACAAAATTACACGTACTGCTGAATCTCAGATTAATGGTAATTCAAATTATCAAATTAATTTTAATGATAAGGGAACAGAAGAGGGAATATTTTATTAAATTTCTCATCAGCTATGTTGCCAGTATAACAATTCAGTAATAAGCAGCATGCTGCTGTGCGTAATCTTGTAAATCTCAGTCAGTAGGCAGAGCACTGTAGAAGTTATGAGAACACTATTCGTAACTGTTCAAAAACTAAGCTCCTTGACAGAAAATCCCTTGTCTATGCAATTTAAATATTGTGTTCAAATCTTTATGCCTCTTCATTAGGGTTTCTGTTTGCTTTACAGTAAATTCTAAAATATGATGGCTAGCTAGTTTGTGGTTAAATTGTTAAATCTAGCCTAACCCTCACCACAATTTTTTTTTCTTTTTTAAATACAAGTATATTGGACTGAGATTTGTCACACATCAAGCCAACCAACAATATTGCACCATCCCTACTATGCCACGGTTATGACACCATAACAGTAGATTGTATAATTTCCTACGGCAATGTACAAAATTGCAGGTTATTTTTCCACTGTATTGTCTAGCATGCAGTAAGGTAGCCATAATCAACATAACTTCAACTTGATTTTTTGTCATAATTGTGAAAGAAGGTAAAGACGAAAAAAGTTACAAGAATGGGAGGAAAGGCTAGTCTTATATAAGCATGTTTAAGAAGTAGCTAGTAGATTACTATACCTCTCAGTTTATATATCTCTCCATTAGCAAAGTATACTACCAACATGTGTGGCACTTCGTCACTGAGAGAGATTATAGCTCCAGCTAAAGACAGGGCTCCTCGTGGCTTCTGGTTTTTACTTTGTTCATTCACAAAATACTGCAGAATCCCAGTCTCAAAATCCAGCACAAAGTACCTGTTCAAAGAAATCACAATTGTATAGTTTTTCTTTCAAAGAATTTTTCACGCAGCTACTGAAAAACAAACATGGGTTAAATTTAATTTAAATTTCACAGAAATGTTAAACAAGGAGGAAAACTTTTTTTGTTATATAGTATCCTGTACCCTTGAGGATAAATGTATCAAAACAATACCTTTATTTCAGTTTGGTGATAATACAGAAGACTCCAGGTTCAATGAATGGACATGGGAAAAGGTGTTTCTAATTGAACGTGATCTTTAAAGAAAGTCACCCCCCTCCACTCATACAGATTTCACTGAAACATCCCAAATGTGGTGCCCTGTCAAATATATCTATGTGCCAAAAATGGAAAGCTAGGTGAGTATGACATTTTATGCCTGTCACTTCTGGGTTTGTGACAAGCCCCTGTGCCTGGCAAGGCACTTACTACTTTTATGACATCATCTGTCCAGATACCCAGAGACACCTCTGCAGCCACCTGAATCCACTTGCACTGTATGCGAAAGGGTGGGCCTTATTTGCCTAATTATACATGCAAATATGACCCTCTCATTTCTCTCAATACTTTTTAAAAAAGGAAATATGCAAATACTTTTGTACAGGGTTGCGCAGAACACAAGATATTACAAAATATAATCAGAAGGGAAAATATCACATAAGTCCCATTATGGCTGGGATTTTCAAAGCTGGTCTAAGGGATATAGACATCCATTAGAAATTAAAGTAGGAAGTACAGAAACCAGCCTGTAGGATTGCAGTTGATGGGGGCTTAGGGAGGGGAATCTTCAAGTCAGCAAATCTATCACTTTGCCAATAAAATTCCAATAGCAGGGGGAAACCCATCCATCCAGATATTCAAATAACTAATAGTAGGCAGGTGTCAGTCCCAGTGAAAATCCATCTGGATAACAGTCACTGATTCAGAGAGTCATCAAGATATAAAGGATGAAAGCAAAGTCTTATGTGACCAAATGAAAAGAGTTTGCTTAAAGCAGTACTACCTGAGGTAAGCACTTTATTTGAAGCTTACATTTTAAGATTGGTGAAACAGTCAACAGTCCACTTTAGCCATCTCAAACTGAGTTACTCTAGCCCAGCACTCAAGAGCTGGAAGCACAAAGCATTTCTACTAATCCATCTTAGAACTGTAGAAATCTTGATGCATATAAATCCATCTTTAAATCATGTACACTGAACCAAGTCTTCAATAATGTATAACCTTTGCCAAAGTAGTTGAAAATTCTGTCCTATTTCAGGAAAAATGGTCTATTAAACACAGCAGATAAGACAGAAGATCTTACGCAGATGCAGGTGGCCTCTTATAGCACCTAATAACATGTGGATAATGACACTAAAGTAAGCATTTGGCAGGGCATTATTTGTTGTTGTCCTTCTGGATCAAACATTTAATATGGGAACAAAGAACAGTTTCATATTGCTATGCACAGATTCACGTCAGTTGCAAAGTGCTGTTAGTGATTTACAGTTCTGCAGCTCGTCTGTAAAACTGCAACTTGCCTTCAAAACAAAATAATAACCTGGGTGTCATCTTTGACTCAGCCCTATCTCTAGACCCACACATCCAGACTGTCTCTAAATCTTGCCACTGCTTCCTACACATTATTTCCAGCATTGCCCTGTCTGTCTAGGCTTTCGAAATTCTTGTCCAAGTCTTTATCTCACATTTCAACTAACAAACTTCACCTCTCTGGCACAATTGCTGCAGTCTCAGGCTGGTCAAGTCCACTCAAAGCTGCTGGTAGGACAATCTTCCTGACTCGTTCTAACCGCTTTGTTCCCCACTTTGCATGCCTCTACACTCTCCCTTGCATCAAACACAAGGATCTTGTCCTCACCTTTAAGGTCCTTTATACTTTAAACCTACTCTTCCAAAACATTTTTACTTTAACAGAGAAAAAATGAGGTTAATGGTGCAATGAAGACCCCAACCTCAATCACCCACTTCCTCTGACACATGCCTCTATGCTTTTTGCTATGGGAAAAACTGCCCATCAAATTGGTAGAACCACTACTTTCATCTCCCTTCAAATACCTCTGCTTACAAAAAAAAAAAAAAAAAAAAACCTTAACTACTGAGATAATGACTAGGGAGGTGATGAGCTGAATCCCCACACAACCACCACTATTTGGCTGTTTCATCTCTCTGTCACATCTGGTCATAAACTTACAATTCTGAGCTCTCAGGGGCAAATATTGTCTGTGTGTTACTTGTTTGTATGACGGATATCTATGCACAATGGGATACTCATCTCTGACTAGGGCCCCCAACTGCTACAATATTAAAATAAAATAACTGATAAGTACGTTAAATCTAGCAAAGAACACTATTTAATAGCCTACTGAATTCAGTGGACCAGGAAAAGGGGGGGTGGGGCGGGAGAACAGAATACTATTAGCGAGGGCTTTGATCTGACATTTTAATCCATTTGTGCCTGTAAGGCAGTGACCAAGCATTCTACCATTTTCACAAGTCAAATACAGTTTTACAAACTTAATGTTACCAGCTCACCTATTTATAATAAAATATTAATATTTAGGCTGGACTTTCCAAAGGAGCCCATGCAAATTAAGTGCCAAACTTTGACTGAAATTCAATAACAGCTGGGGATTTTAACTCACACAGGCTCCTTTGGAAAGCCCAGCCACAACTTTTACATTTTCGTATTACATCTCTATAGATAAAGGTCATACAGGGGTTTGGAACATGCAGCTTTCCATCCTGTATAACTTCCACCCCATTTAGTCAAGTATAGAGTTTTGCGTATCTCTTTCCTCAAATTGGCTTAACACTTATTCCAAAGCAACAGCCAGAAATTTCAAGTTATTTTAAATAAATCAGTAATTTTTATCTTTCAGTAAGAAAAAAAAACACAACAGCAAAAATAAGCAGTATAAATCATATCCTGTTTGGACAAGAGCTTTCACAGGGTAAAGTCTGCAATAGGCATCTTGACTTGACAGGGAGACCATCAGACTGAAATTTAGACAATTTCAAAAGGAAAGATAAAATTACTTGCATGTATTATACTAGTCCATAAGTCTCCCGGTCAATCTCTGATTTTGAATCCTGTTTTCCTACTTTTAAAACATTTTTCCCTCTTCCTTGTTGATGTGTGAAAATTTTACAGAAATGAGAGAGCTGACTCACCAACTATATAGGAAACGACATGAAAAGGGTAATAAAAATACACTGTAAAATCCACAAAGTAAACAAAACTGAAAGATTAAAGAAAGTATTTTCTCTAATCTTTGTCCAGTGTAGTAATTTTAGGAATTTACCTGTTAAATAAACAGGGTACAAAAAAGTTTCTAAATCATCTTGATCTGAGTGCATCTGTCCAGCAGTCCAACTGACAGTCTCTTTCAGTTTGTTTTCATGACATCATTTATTTATCTAATTAAATAAATTGTTCTCATGAAAGCCGTCCTGGGCTTGAGATCTTATTTACATTGTTTCCATCCCTTTGATGTTCAGCTGTGAACACACTTACCACCATTTTAGACAGGTCATCCTTTTGGTCAGCGTATAGTACATTTCGCATCTTACGCCACCTTTAAGAAAGGTTATCATTGTCTCCCCTTTCCCACACAAATTACCATTATATCTAATTCAGGAAAGATCCATAATTCAACAAACACTCTTTCCATTTCTTTCTAATCAACATGTAATTTTTGAAAGCGTTCCTGTAAACCAGGATAAGAAATGTGTAAGACAAAATATACCCTGTGCATACACAACTTCAGATAACACCAATCAGAAAGTTTTCATTTGTCTGGCATCTACTTTGGTATTAGGGTGATGTCTACCCTACAAGCGCTACGGAGGCAGCAACACCACTTTAGCCCTGTAGTGTAGACACTACAATGTCGGAAGTGATTTTTCCATCACTGTAGTAAACCCACCTCCTTGAGAGACAGTAGCTAGGTCAACAGAAGAAGTCTATTGACCTAGATACATCATGTAGGCGTTAGGTCAATCTAACTATGTCACAGAAGGTGTGAAATTTGTCACAGCCCTGAGTGGTGTAACTAGGTTGAAGTAAGTTTTAAGTGTAGATCTGGCCTACCTTTAAAGTGCAGGAGGAACAGGAAAGGATTAGATTTCTACCTTCCACAAGTAAAAACAAAATGAATATACAAAACAGTGGAGAAGAAGAGAAGGAATGGACATCTATCACATACATTTTTGGAAATTGTTATAAAAGAAAAGAAAAATGTACAGGGGAAATCTCCCCTTTGAGTTCTGGAAGTCATTTAATCAGAATATTACAAACTATACAAAAAGAATTCTGGTGCCAACTTCTTTACATCTATTTAATCTTCAGATCTTTTTCTCTCTTTACATTTTATTGTCATTCCTTTCACACAATATACATTTATCCAACAATGATACATGACTCTAGATTTCTATATTTAGTTTTAAAGATCAATACTTATGAAAATTTTACCATATCCTTCAGAAACTGCCCTGGTGGGGATAATAGGGAAAATTACATAATACTAAACACTTACAATAGAAAGACACACACAAGACACATTAACTTAACAACAGCACCATTAACCGATGTCTCCCAATTGACAACATGGTCATATAGGATGGATTGTGTTATGAACGTTCATTAAAAAGAGTGACTAAAAGCAAATTAAAATGTTATTGCTTTGGCACTGGTAAAGCTGATTAAGCACCACTCTAAGCAGAAAAGTGAAGTTATATAACAAATATCCCAATAATTGTTTATATTTGATGTATCTTGGTCCAATATGAATTAATTCAATCTGTTTTCATGATCAAAATGATTGGTCATCTAAACCTACATTACATAATGCATATGAGGTAAAGCCAGTGTACATTACTACTGTTAGATATGATAGGATATGTTTCTGTTCAAACATTAAATCTGTCACCATCCATAACTGTTTAACGAGTGTTTGTTTGAGTACATCAGCCAGGTCCAAAACAGACACATTACTGATGCTATAAACAACGTTAAACACTCTGCCCTCCTTAATGAAAAAAATTATTGTTGATTGTTTTCTGACATTTCTAGTAAAAAACAAAGTAAATTAATCAGAAGCTTGACTTTTTATAAAAGTAATTCATGATCTCATCAATACCACTGAATCATTACAATGAACTTATTAATTTACCTATCATATTCCAAACTCTTCTGCTTTACCTTAGAAAAATCTCCGAAATGTACCTATTTAACAACTGATCCTCTCCACTCATTCTAATACGCTTGACTTCTATCTGTTGCATACATTCATCTCAACAGTATTCAAAGCAAACAAACACCATACAATATGAAATATGGCCATATTTCATTCTATTGTCGGGGAAAAGCAAAGAATTAAAAAAGGTTTAGTCATTCAAACTACAGCCAATTCTTTCATATGGATTTTGTGGACTTATTACTATGAGAATTTACTGCTGTAGACACAGGATGATTTACATATTTATATTCTTCAATTAAAAGATTTAATTGGAAAAATGTTTTTAGATTTTATGGCTTATTAGGAGAGTTATGCCCAGGTTTTATACAATGTCTAACTGAACTACAATACTTGGGTATCTTCAGTCTAAGTCATTTTTCTTGCCGGGGGCAAATACATTGACATACAAGTCTTGGATCACTGCAGTTTTCCAGTCTGCCAAATATTTAACCCATCGGAATAGCAGAGTTATACAATATTGGCATCTGTGATAGAAATGGGCAATTTATTAATTACTTCAATAATCTCAAAATAATTAATACACTTTTTATCATTTGGTATCCTCCTAACTCATTTACTATTTCTGACCAGAGGCAATACATTACCCAGTGCTACAACAGGAAAACAGCAGCTCTGAATTTTTCAGTGGCCTTCTTCTCGATTGATGTTCTGTTGATTCCTCCACCCAAGTTCTCTTCATTTAAAATCTGTTCTTCAGATAAGTGTTTTCCCAAGTCACTGACAAAATATACTGCAGAATACTCTTTTAATTTTGCTTTACCAGAAAAGTGAAATTTGTTCAGACTACTAATGTCTCTTGTTTTGGTGCAACACAACCAAGCCTTCACTCAGTAATTATAGATCATCCATAATAGAATTGCACACTCCAGCATTTGCCAGACAAGTTTGGTAAGTAGTAACTCTCACATGTCTACTAAGACGGTCACATTGTCCTAGTTTATTGTTCAAGACAACCTATACACTACGCTAGAACTTCAGAATTCAATTAGGTAAATATCCATGTGTATATTTTGTTGACCAAGACGTCACTTTCACAAGAAAGGCTGGGGGAAAAAAATCAGATTTATTTTATTTATTTGTTTTTAAAAAGAGTATTATATGCTTGGTCTACATTTAAAAGTTACACCAGTAGAGCTATGTCAGTTGGGTGTGATTTTTTTTTTTTTTAATATCACCATAGCTATGCTGGTATAAAGCCCTAGTATAAACGCAATTATATCAGCAAAGAAGTCCTTTTGCTGGTACAGCTTATTTCTCTTGGGGAACTGGTATAAACTATATCAGCAAAAGAATTTTTTTTTTTTTTAATCAGTTTAAGCCATGCCTATGCTAGGAGTATTTGCTGGTATAGCTATACCAGCAAACCCTTTCTAACGTAGATAAGACCACAGAATCAGTGACACACAACATGGAACACCTCTTCAGATTTACTTTTTTGTATAGAGACCTGTAATGATGCGCACTCACTCTCATGAGCATCCCCTTGGCTAAGTGCACCCGCCTGCACTCACTCACTCTCAGTTTGTCCCTGCACGGGATAGAGCAGTGCCCAGGGCTCCCTCCCTGGAGACAATGTTTTTGCCCTCTTGGGCTTCCTGGCTACAGCTCTCCAACTGGGACACTATAGCTCAATTCCCCCTTTGGGGTGCCTCACTGTCCAGGCCACATCCCACCTGGGGCTAATAGGTGGAGGGAGGATCCTGGGCCGGCCCACTACTCTGGGTCCCGGTCCAGGGACCCTGTAGATAGCAACCTCTACTGTGTCCCTTTATGTTGCACGACTTCTCGAATTCCCTGGGCCACTTCCCCCCGCAGCCCCACACCGTCTTTGCCCCTACCGCAAGGCCTTGTCCTAATGGAGTCTCAACAACCAGCTCAGAGCTCCTTCTGGCTCTCCCCGGCTTCTGGCAGTGCTGTCCTGTCCGGGATTCTGCAGCTCCGTCAGCCAGCCACACACGATCCACACTCCTCAGCTCCAGCAAGGAACTGAACCCCCTCTGGCCCTGCAGCTCTTCTTACACTAGGCTGCTGGGCCATGGGCAGCAGGTGAACCGTGGGCTTAGGGAGGCTAGCCTGGAGCCGGCCCACTCCTTCTGCCCAGGGCCCCCCACCTCCTGCCCCATTCTCTCACCGGAACCCAGAGGGGTCCCTCCCCAGCCCCAGAGCACCCAGCGGGCAGACAGCTGAGCATAGGGTGACCAGACGTCCCGATTTTATCGGGACAGTCCCGATATTTCCTTGTTTGTCCCGCGTCCCGACCGACATGCGGTCGGGACACTGGACAAACAAGGAAATGCCCAGGAGCCTGGAAGTGCTCGCACCCCCCCCCGCCCCCTCCTCCCCCGATTGGCTCCCTCCCCGAATCCACGCCTCTTCCCCGGGCTCACCATTCCCCCTCCCTCCACAAGCGCTGGAGGGAGGCCCGGGAGACGCAGGGGAAGCGCGGGGCCGGGGTGAGTAACAGTCCGGCCTGGTCCCCAGCAGGCAGGACTCAGTTGGGTGGTTGGGAGAGGAGGGGGGCGGCCCGCGGTGCCAGGCGGCGGCTGTTGTTGTCCCCCCGGGCAGCGGGACTCGGGAGCAGCCGCTGCTGCAGCTCCCACTGCCGCGGGGGAGGAAGCGGCCATGGCGCTCCGCGGCTGCGGCGCCTCCGAACCCCCCGAGCCGGGGCCTGCTGCGGGGACCCAGCAGCGCATACGCTGGGCCCAGCCCCTGGCCAGTCGCGTCTGGGCTGC